>NW_015542755.1:118736-143983 GCF_001515605.1 Sinocyclocheilus anshuiensis
GTGAGGTAGACATGTGGGGGCGTGTTAGAATGAGCCGTTTTAGGTAGGCGTGGTTGACTCTTAACTTTTATAAAGAATATCTCTTTGGATTTGAGACTATAGACTTTGCAACTTTACAGATCTTTTTTATGCACCAAGCGTTTGTAACACTCCAAAGAGAAAGGAAAAATTGAAATCGCATCATATGACCCCTTTAACGCACACCTAAAATTCGAATGCAACGGTTTTGCATTCGAATGTGGATTACTATTTCAAATTCGACGAATAAGCGAAATTCAAATTTTTTCTGACAGCCCTACCGTTTTCTACAATCCACTCTACTGCTTCCAAAATGGCAACTAACTCTACAGCATATACACTTAAATAGTCAGATGTTCTTTTACTAATATCCACCTTATACCTAATTGGCAAAGTTCTGGAGGAAATCTCTCTAGTCAGGCGTTAAATGCAGTGAAGCAGATGCACAAGAATACGAAATGAAAACAAAAATGCTGTGCTAATACCGTCAATCAACAATTTTAATTTAAAAGAAAGCAAAGCAAATCAAAAGCAGTTCCACAGACACTTAATATCAGCATAATAGAATGAGTAACTGCAATCGCAACACTTCAAAACAACAAGTGAGATTCATGATAACAGCTGAAATAAGGAAGGACATATATTAACATGTTGCTATAATGGAACAACACATCAGAGGTTTGTTGTGCCACAGTGCCCTTTCATATAAAAGCTGTTAATATGATGAAATAAGTTAAAACAGACAGGAAACTCAATCAGAAATTATACATTCTCATATCAGAATAAGAATGATTCCATAAGACAATACAAGCAAAAGCATGACAAGACTAGATGAACCCTATTTCTCACAAATCCAATTTATTGTGCCTGAGCATGGCAGATCATTCCAGTTGTTCAGAATAGGGTTTTCAGGATTCAGTTCAACACAGTCCTCAGTTCCATCAAGGTTATTTGGCTCACCCTCGAGCCAAAACCTGAATAAAATGTGTCAGATGTTCAATCATATCAGCCCCAAAGTTTTTACTCTTTCAGCAACTAACAAGTGAGGAGCATCACAAGCATTTCATGAATCAACAATACTAACACTACCGCAAAGTTTAGAGAGTAAAATAAAGTAGTACAGAATATTGAGCAGAAATGGAAGTGCAGAAAACTGACAGAAGTTTTCTTTTAGTAATTTTTATTTTTTTTTAAATGGGAAGTCCCTTTAATTGTGGTTGTTGTCATGATTGTGTCCGTAGAAGAGCAGAGTCTTCTCTCTCTCTCTCTCTCTCTCTATATATATATATATATATATATGTATGTGTGTTTTTAGCACTTACCCTTCTTTCAGCTGTGAATTATCCACCCATTTCATGATGCCCTTCTGCTCTGTGTCAGACAAACCAATCCACACTCTCTCACTGACTAATGAAGATATGAACCTCTGTGTGAATAAAAACAAGAATAAGTGTGATTCTCTCATTCATTAACAGCTCTGTGTGAATAAAAACAGGAGTAAGTGTGATTCATCTCATTCATTAACAGACACACACAAACTCACCTGCTTCTCTTCACTCTTGACAATGATCAGATCAGCTCCACGATCCCTGCAGTACTGTCTGCTGTCAGACCAGTTCTTCGCCTCATTGGACATGAAAAACCAACCTGAACCACACAGATTTTCAAACATAAACACTTTTCAAAGCTATACAAAAATATGCAGGAAAAATTATACAAAAGCGGATTTGATCCAACCTCGTTTCTGCCTTCTTAAGTTCATCACTCAAAGACAAGACTCTGCTTTCTAACTTACCTTTCTTCTGCATTAGATCAGTGTAATTGGCCTGTAACTCTTCAACTGTGTTCTTGTAAGTCTTTATCAGGTCTCTCTCTGCTGTGATGGTGAAGTACAGCAGTATGATGAAGATCAGCAGAAGAACACAAATGAGCCCGAGACTCACTGTGATCAACACCAAACATCTACTTCCTCCTGAGGAACACGACCAAAACACACAAACATCAATTAATAACAGTTCACGGAATATTACTAGACAACACCTCAAATCAACATGCAAGTAAAGTGTATGCTTACTTATAATGACAAACAACCGGAATTCCTATAAAGTAAAATATGCAAAAACATTTGTGGAAGAAGTAAAAAAAAAAAAACTATATTAAAATGTTAATAAACTTACTGCATTTTTTAGCGTTTCCTTCTGCTGGCTTGTGATTCTGTGTTTGAGGTCCAAATGTGTGATTAATGTCTTTGTGTTCAACATTTTCATAAACAGCCTCGATCTCCATTAGTCACTGTGGCTGACAGTCTTCACAGATGAGTTGTGAGTAGCTATGTTGCCTAATGTTTTAAAAACCCTAAACCTACACAGGAAGTCATTTGCTAAACTGGTTACACAATCATAAGATGCTGTGGCATATGATGTAACCATTATGTTTCTATTGCATGTATATTTTCTTGTTTGAATCATAGGATCAGCATACTTTATACTCCTGACAAACGAAAACCACAACTGTCATCATGTTTTAACAAACTTTAGTCACATAACAGGTCTATATCAGTAAAGAACATCAAATATCAATTAAAAAATCACTCCATTTCCAATTTAACATTTAAAATCAACCTTCAATCCACTTTGTCATACTTAGATAATGAAGGGCTTTTAAAGAGTGTTTTTAAAATATTCAAACAAGAACATATGCTGAAAAAGTTGAAAAATAATTCCATATTAATAAACCTCAAGCAGAAAAGCAAGTTAATGTGCTTGACTATTTCAGTGTTAAACCCTCAGACATTTATGACGTTGTTTTAAATAAAGGAAACAAGCTTAATTTATAGTTTTAACATTATTTATTCTTCAGACATTCAAATGCAATAAGTTATTTGTTGTATACAAAGTGACCCACGTTTGGTTTTTGACCATGAAAATGGGTAAAATTCAACAATCTGGACATGGAGCCACATTGAGATTAAAAAATGCTAACAAAAGTGTGTACATGCCACAAACCCACATAGGGCTCAGGTGCAGGACAAAAAGGACAAACTGAAGTAAAAATACAAAAGTAATGTCCGTACACTGATATAACTGCTCCATAAAAAATTATGGCAACGTTTCGACCAGCAGGTCTTCGTTAGATGACGAAAAAAAAAAAAAAACCCAGTGCAGTGTTGCCAACTAATTTTCACAATAGTATATCTCAATTTTCAGGGGAAGTTGCTAAAGGAAGTTTTCTTTTTTTTTGCACCAAAACCAAACCATTATAATTACAATTAATTATATATTAATATATTAATTAAACCCATATTAGTTATAATATGGGGAAACCGGACATCCTTGTCTGACTCCTCGATTTAAAAAGAATCTAGGTGACGTACCATTACTTAGTTGAATTGAGCGGTTTCCATTTATGTATAGCATTTTAACCATTCTACAGAACGAGTCACCAAAGCCAATTTTTTCAAGAGCCTGAAATAAAAATGTGTTCCAGTTTATCAAAAGCTTTGTAATAATCTAAAAAGAAAACAAAGCCATCACTATTAATATAATCTGAATAGTCCATCATATCTAATACTAGCTGTATGTTGTTAGAAATATGTATTTTCTGCATGAAGCATTATTATTATTATTATTATTATTATTAACAAATTGACCTTAGTAAGTCACTGACAGGGCTTTTAAAAGTATGCTCTTTCATAATGACAAACGTTTAGAAATGCTGTACGGTAAAATATGCCACCAAGAAAAAAAAATACATTTATTATAAAAGCAGAAACATTGTTCCTAGAAAACCGTTATTTAAATTTTATCCAACAATTTTCAGTTTCTCAAACATTAGCATAAATGTCTCTGCTTCAAATGAAACTTTCTGCTTACTGCACTTTCCAGCGTTTCCGTCAGTTTGGTGCCGACTCTGTGCTCGAGGTCCAGATCTGTTAATATTTCTGCGTATATAAATGTTCTCAGATTCCATTATTGTTTCTTATGTCTTGCAGTATATGTGATCAGATGAGCTGTGGTCTCTTAGAAAGTGTACCTTGTTTTTTTTTTTAAAGAGTGCTAAACTTACATAGGAAGTGGTTTCATTATCAGAAAATCTAGACTTTTTCCCGTTTTAACTCTCTGTAGACTCACGCTATGATTTAATGTATATTATAGATTCATGTATAGACAATCCAGATTTTTTCCCATGATCATGTTGACAGCCAGAAAAGTAAAAAAGGGGGAATCTGTGACTAGTTAAATGGACTCACTCAATGGCAGAGAGGAAAACAGAAGTAAACATTAATAAATATAAAAGCTACAACCCAGCAAACAGAATTTTGTTACAAGAACATTCTCCAAATATTCAGTGTTGGTTCTGGGAACATAAAAAATGTCCAGTTTTCTTGACGTTAGAGGAACGTTTTGAAAAGGTATGATGTTCCTCAAATGTTCTTTCAACTTAATTTTGATTTAAAATTCAACATTCTAGGAACGTTAATTTGTAACATTCCAAAAACAGTAAAATGCCCAGTTTCCTTAATGTTAGTAGAATGTGATTTAAAGGTTAGTATGATGTTCCTGAAACATTCTTTCAATCATTCAAACACCTGCAGTGAGCAAGCACTGAAAGAAAGAGAAATAAGAACACAAACTACAACTTTCTTCAGCCACAGCCTTAGATGGAGTTGTTTAATCAGATCTTGAGAGATTTAAAGTCTTTTATCTTCAGTTCATCTAAGGCATGCTAATGTTGAATTTTAAATCAAAATACAGTTGAAAGAACGTTTGAGGAACATCACACCTTTTAAAAACGTTCCTCTAATGTCAAGAAAACTGGACATTTTTTAAGTTTCCAGAACCAACACTGAATATTTGGAGAACGTTCTTGTAACAACATTCTGTTAGCTGGGAAGTTATTATGCCTCAAATCAGCCCTATGGTTAAAAATCAAATAAAACACTCATGACTCAAAGCAATTCCATGAATCAATTGAGACTGAAGAATTGTTTTGTGAGGTCAGTGCACTGGAGTTCTTCCTCGAAACAAAACGTTTATCAAGAGACATTTTAGTTCCCTTTGGTATATTGCCAGGTTTTATGGCTGTTGTAAATTTCACGAGCCAGTAGATGGCGCTGTTATTGATAGGTTTTGAATCGTTTACCGGTACAATCAGGGGCAACTGAAAATGAAAGTAGAAGGAAAGAAAATGAGGTATGGAAATGAAACAAGAATGTACAACATCTGAAATGAGAAGCAGCTGATGTGTCACATTAAAAAACACGGATAATGTCCTGGAAAATTACTAGTACCTTTTCCATTTTTCTAGATATTTTTCTTTCGGTGTACCAAATGATCAACAATCGCAAGTACAAGCTATAACAAAGTGTATCATAAATGAACAATTATTAAATGACTAAATTATATTAATATTATTATAAAATTAAACAATTGCAAATAGCAGCTAACTTAATTCACGTGATGTGTGTACTACTTGTCATCTTTTGTTTTCTCTTTTTTTTGTAATTTAAATGGTAAATGTTCCTTTTTATCATTTGAGTCACTTGGCAAAAATTGCTAAAAGTTGCCAAATAAAAAAAAAAAATAGCTTAATTTGTTGCTAGGTGCTTTTGGAAGAAAAAGTTGCTAGGGTAGTCTGAAAAGTTGCTACATTTAGCAACACAATTGCTAAATTGGCAACACTGTGACCCAGTGTGAGAATGAACTTTAGCGCCCTCTAGTGTATGAACCTTTCTAGGACTGAGTTAAAAGGTGGTTTTTAATGTTACACATGAGCTTTCGATTCAATTCTAAGATTCAATGCCTCGGAGTATCAATAGTAGCGCCATCTGCTGGCTCGTAAAGTTTACAACAGATATAAAGCCTGAAATTATAATTGAAATGTCCTTTGAAATAAGTTTTGTTTCGAGGAAGAACTCCAATGCACTGACCTCACAAGGTCATTCGTTGATTCGTGGAATTGCTTTGAGTCATTAGTTTTATTTGATTTTTATCCACAGGGCTGGTTTGAGGCAAAATAACTTCGAGCTCTCCAGAGCAATAAAGCAGATACAGTGTGTTGAAGGCTATGTTGTTGATCAGCAGAAGAACACAATAATCTTGAAACCCACTGTGATCAACACCAAACATCTACTTCCTGACAAACACGTCCAAAACACACAAATATCAATTAATAACAAATCACTCCATAAAGATTATTATTATTATTATTCACAAATTGACCTTGGTAAGTCACTGACAGGGTTTTTAAAAGTATGGAAAACAAGTTTTAAAAAAAAAAATGTTATTAAATAGTTTAAAGAGTTTTTTCGGCCATGTTTAATTTCTTTCTACCTTTCATACCTTTCACCAATCTGTCTAACTATCTAATTTAATAGATAGTTTATTTTCAAATCACTGTATAGTCATACATCAAGAGCAAATAAATAAATAAATAAAACATAAGTGCTGTGGGTTTGCTGTGGCAATAATGTCAACTGACTATTTTATTTAAAAAGAAATCAAAAGAAGTTACTCAAACACTCAATATCAGCATAAAAGTGTGAATTATGGGACACTTTGGAGTTTTATAGTTTACTGTGTCTCCTCGACACTTCAGACTGACAAATGAGACTCATGATAACAGCTAGAATAAGATCATATTAATATAGAGCTGCTTGTGATGGAGCAAAACATGAACACATCAGAAAGCTGGCGCATTATCCACTGTCCCACATTACACGAATTCACCTGCGAGAAAAAAGGATGCTGTGAGTTTATTATAAGAAAATAATGACACTTTTACATTTCCCTTTCATATGAATATCCACTACTGATCTTTTTATATTATAGAAAATTATAAAACAAAAATGACATTATAAAAGAGGTTAATATAAAAAGAAAATAGTGGACTGCTAAGGCAGAAACCTACATCATATATAATGCAGTCGCAATAAGAATGATTCCATAAAATAACAGAAGCAAAACCATATCCTATTGCTCACCTTTGAGCCAGAACCTGAATAACATGTATCAGATTTTCTGTTAATTAACTATAAGACAATATAGAATCTTATAAAACTAGGAATATAATCTTACAGGAACAGCTACAAAATATGATAGAATTTCTAATTAGAATCCTGCACAAGTTTTGTATGGGAATCCTTTAGGATTTTTTTGGACAAATGCAACAAATGTTAAAAGATTAAACAAAAGTAGTACAAAGTACAGTAGCACACTTACCCTTGATTCAGTGTTGAATTATCCACCCATTTCATGATGCCCTCCTGCTGTATGTCAGACAAACCAATCCACACTCTCTCACTGACTAATGAAGATATGTGTCTCTGTGTGAATAAAAACAGGAGTAAGTGTGATTCCTCTCATTCATTAACAGACACTCACAAACTCACCTGCTTCTCTTCAGTGTTGATAATGATCAGATCAGCTCCACGATCCCTGCAGTACTGCCTGCTGTCAGACCAGCTCTTCAACTCACTGGACATGAACAAACAAACTGAGCCCTTCTTATTCAAAGACTCAAAATCTCTCTGTAACTGTTTTTTTTTCTCAGCAGTGAGATCTCGGACTTTTTTCTCCAGCTCCAGGTTCTTCTGAGTCAAAGAGTTGAAGTTGTTCTGCAGTTGGTGTTTTTCAGTCATTCGATCAGTGTAATTGTCCTGTAACTCTTCAGCTGTGTTCTCTCTTTATCAGGTCTCTCTCTGCTGTGATGGTGATGTGCAGCAGTATGATGAAGATCAGCAGAAGAACACAAATGAGCCCGAGACTCACTGTGATCAACACCAAACATCTACTTCCTCCTGAGGAACACGACCAAAACACACAAACATCAGTCAATACTCTTCATTAAGTTTCAAATCAACCTCTGTAAGGATATTCTACTATTGCTTTTGGTAACAGACATGCCTTTTTATGTTTTATAAGTATATTTTTATGTAATCTGGAAGTGCTATGACAAAATTTGCAAACAAGAACACTTTGAAAAAGTAAATAAAATAAGTCAATGTTAATGCACTTAATTTAAAAGCAGAAACAGTGACATTACATTTGTAGAAATACAGTATTTGAAATTGTATGTGATGTTTCTCATTTCCTCACAGTAACACTATTAACACCAAGTAATTTTTCTTACTGCGCTTTACATCTTTTCCTTCATCCTGGCCGTGACTCTGAGTTTGACTGAGTTTCTCTGTGTTCAACATTTTCATAAATAGCCTCTAAATCCATTATTCACTGTCTGATAGTTCGTCTTCACAGATTAGATGTGATCTTTAAAATGCTGATTAGTGTTTTGAGTGAAGAGTGCCAAGTCTACACAGGAAGTGGTTTCATTTTACACTGGCCTTCGATGAGAATAAAGTCCTTCAGTTACACCTAAAAACTCTCTGCTGAGCCGTACTACTATGCTTGTGTGTTGTACATTCAGCCACATGTTATCAGCTCCAAAATCCAACAAGAGGAGTCTGTGAACACTCAAATAAACTCAAACAGCCTTAAACAGGCCAAACTGGACCTTTATATTGATGATGCAGTAAAACACAACAGTAAGTGCTCAGTTTCTGATGTTTCTCTTCCTCTCTGACGACTTCAGTCTGATAAACCTGCTTTCTGCTGCATCCTGCTGGACTGGAGGAAATCTCTCCATACAGCAATAGAGAGGTGGAACTACAGGTGCATCTCAATAAATTAGAATGTCGTGGAAAAGTTCATTTATTTCAGTAATTCAACTCAAATTGTGAAACTCATGTATTAAATAAATTCAATGCAAACAGACTGAAGTAGTTTAAGTCTTTGGTTCTTTTAATTGTGATGATTTTTGCTCACATTTAACAAAAACCCATCCACGACATTCTAATTTATTGAGATGCACCTGTATGACGTCACTTTGTAGGCAAAAACCCGGAAGCGAGTTAGCATTATAGCACTTCCGGTTCCATCGTCCCAGAGTCAATGGGTTTTTTGAATGGGAGTTTAATTAAATCCCCTAAAATAAGGTCTGTGGTTCACACAAGCTCAAGATACTTTTACGTTTTATTCTACTACATAAAACACACCAGTTACACCCCACTCGTGATTTTTTAAAACTGTTACATTTCTTAAAAAAGATGGTTGCTAACAAGTTGCTAAATGGGACTACAGGCGCTGTCGGAGACATTTAACGTCATCACGCCGAACAGTTTATCAATTTACAGTATATTCCATTCGCAGTGTATAATTTACAGTACAGTTAATTGTAGAATAACCAATTAATAGTTTACCACATTTTATATTGTTGTTCGACAATGTTTTTTTGCTTTGCCCCGAAATGCAACACAGGTCTTCGGATGGAAGATGCTAATTTTATCGCTTACTGATGCGGAGACTGGGTTCGGACCATAAGGTAAACTCATGTAATTATTCCATGGAAACACCACATTTACCGGCTTAGTCGCGGTGAAAGTGAAACTTTAACGATGCATAGTGCTTAAAGCCACGTTAAAATTAAATGCTTACGGCCACAAGCAGCTGTTAGACTGAGGATTTTCTAGAAGCAAGGATAAAATAATATTTTGTGTACCCGCATCCTAACAAAACGATGGCTGAAATATGGTACTTTATTCAATAAAATAAGTTTAATCTTGCCATATCCAAAAACTCGCTCACTCTGCTGTTATTTAATAGATTAAATGCACTAGAATTTTATTGAATAGAACGTGGAGACACGTTTTTAAATTAAAATATTCATATTAATCAAAGATTTATTCACTTTTAATGCAACTTATTTTGAAATGTACAGAAATACGTGCTTTCATATGTGCTTTAGTTACGATTATTGCATTTATTCACCATACTATTTATTACTAATGTCTCATTTTAATTTTAGTTTGGCTTTAGTTTTGTATTTATTCCAGTTTATATGAAGAGGTTCATCCCAGCTAACAGAATTTTGTTACAAGAATGTTCTCCAAATATTCAGTGTTGGTTTTAGGGTTGGGTATCGATTCAGATGTCCCGATTAGATTCGATTTCGATTCGCAAGCTCTCGATTCGATTCGATTCTCGATTTTTTTTTATTACATTCAGTGAATATACTTTTAATACAAATGCTATTGATATTTCTAAAAAATTAACAGTAAATATCAGTTTACAAATGGTGAATTAATAAAAAGAAAATAAGAACCACATGCCTGTATTTTAAACCTATTCTTTTTTTTGTATAGGGTCCTTTTTTAAACAATAATAGGGCCCTATAAAATTTTCTTAATTTTTCTGGTAATCAGATGAAGGCATAAAACATTAATTTATCCTAATAAAATGAAAATTAAACCCTTATTATTTTTTGGCAAACAAAGTGCTGCACAACAGAGGTTTACTGTTAAAATGAAAAAGAAAACAGATGTGATTATTAGCAGTAGTAGCACTGAGTCTTAAGACTGCTAAATAGTAATATATTCTGACAGAAGAACGTTAAACTAAACTTTTATTTTGACGGGTTGCCGTGAAGAACTTGCAGCTGCTGTGTATGTGATATGACGGTAGTTTTCTCAAATGAAACAGTAAAATGCTAATGAAGTGACTCTCAGAGCAGCTGGAGATGACATTCGTGTTCATATCATCATATAGTGAGACGGCAGAAGCTGTAAACACCGCGAGCGTCATCCGCGCTTTAGTATGTGTGTAGTAAACAAAACAGTGCGCCGTGCCATCCACCATTCATTCATTGCGGAAATCATGGCGCCTATGCGTGATATCAAATGCTTCCGCAGATTTATAGTATTACTATAGCATTTCACCTGAGCATTGCGAATCATGCGTATGGCCATGATAAGTGCTGAATGAATGACAGGCTTTCCGTATGGCCATGATAACTGCTGAATGAACGACAGGCTTTCCGTTGTAACATCGCGATCTGGTGGAGAAGACTAATGATAAGATTCACATTAATCAGATCTTGTTTTAAACGTGTGCTGAAATAAATACTGGAAAAGATAGATTCGCAGCTTTTGAGAATCGATATCGAATCAACATCATTTAAAAAAGAATTAATTGGAAAATCAATTTTTTTGCCCAGCCCTAGTTGGCTCAGAAATGTTTTCTGAAAACACCTGCAATTGCTGCAAAACAAGCAACTCAAGAAAAGTTAAGGGTCAAGAGCCCAACTAAAGCAAACACTGATCTCCATGATGGTGACCTCAAACATTTTTAATAAGACATCAACATCTAAACCTCTGTTAATTCACAATAAGAACTTCTGTAGACGTCTGACAGAAATAAAGTCAATCTGGTTAGTAATAACTGAAGCTGGTAATGCTGTTTGTGGAGTTGTTTAATCAGATCTTGAGAGATTTAATGTATTTTAACTGAGCCCTTCTTATTCAAAGACTCAAAATCTCTCTGTAACCGGTCTTTCTCAGCAGCGAAATCTTTGAAGCTCCAGTTTCTTCTGAGTCAAAGAGTTGAAGTTGTTCTGCAGTTGGTGTTTTTCAGTCATTAGATCAGTGTACAGTTGTCCTGTAAGCTGTTGATGGTTTGATTGAACTCTTCAGCTGTGTTCTTGTAACTCTTTATCAGGTCTCTCTCTGCTGTGATGCTGATGTGCAGCAGTATGATGAATGTGTGTTGTTTTGCTATGTCCCATGCACTGCTCATTAAATTTGAATGATAGAATATTATTGTCAAATCATAAAATTAAAGAAAACAATTCTGCTGTTAATATTTTATTAAATAAGAGATTACTTAATTTGAGTGTATTGATCATTTGGTAATAAATGGAGTTTTTCCATGTCCCTTGAATGGTGTTCCACCCTGTCGTATTGGGGAATCCGCCCCTTTAAGATAAGGACATCCCCTTTAGTGACATCAGGACAACAGATTTTTTTGTCTCTTCAGTGGTGGGAATTTCAACAGCTGAGGTGAAATTTGTTGGTGACTTTTTCAATTTTTTGAGTTTGCTTACCCTGTCGCCATAAAATATGCCATTAAATATGCCAGAATACTGTCGAATACATTATTTTCAAAATATGTAAGTTTAAATATACCAAATACTCTTCAACAACCAGACTAACTATTTAGCTAGTCACAGTTTTTTGTAAGCTAATATGCTAATTGAAGCTCAAAATGTGGGTGGACATAAACATGATAGGGACATAGCATTAATTTGTAGTTAATATTGCTAAAAAATATATGAATATATATGTCATAAATACTATTTATGACATGACATAAAGCGAATGGGAAATTAAAACCAAAATTTGTGAGTATTGTGAGGGTTGAAAGGCATTCTATGGTGATACTGACCCAAATGGAAAAATTATTCTGTTAATACATAACAGTAACACTGACACCTATTTCCTAGAAAACAATAATGCGTTCTCATTTCCTCAAACATTACTGAGCATATCTGCTTTAAATAAACTTAATTAAGCTTACTGCACGTTTGAGCTATTCCATCATCCTGACAGTGACTCCAGTCGAGTCCTTACTATCTCTTTTTTCAAAATGTACATAATAGGTCTCTGTTTCCATTATTTGCACTTACAGTCTTACAGTGTGGTATGTGTAAACAGATGAGCTGTGGTCTCTAGAATGGGTACTTTTTTGCTTAAATAGTGCAAATCCGGCCACTTTGGCGGAAACAGTGCAGTAAGTTTAAGCGGAACCAGACCGAGACCTTGATCACTTAGTATCCGCTATGGAGCAGTGTAATTATTTACCTTTTTTTTTACCTGAAAAATTTGTTTTTGCAGATTTCTACAGGCACACTTGGGCGGTTAGACAAAATATTAAGAAATACACAGGTTGACAGTGTCACAGCTACTTGTAGTAAAGGGAAGAGAAAGGATGTAAATGTAGCAGTCAGTCTTTAATAAAGGCAATAAAGTAATAAATAGAAGGAGCCAACCCCAGAAGGAGGAACCAGACAAGAAACAGATGAGCTACGTAATCAGTAACCATAACAACAAATAAGCAATGGGAAGAAAGGAAGCAGGAACAAAACACAGGAAAATAAGGCGATACAAACTAAAAGTCCATGGAAATGAAACTGAAACCAAAACTGAACAAGACAGACAAGGGGTGTAAACCTTTGAACAGGATGGTGATGAGTAAATTGTTCTTATTTTGTTTAAAGTTTTTTTTTTTTTTTCATTTAGTACTGCTTTCCAGAAACTACAGAATATTTTTTTCTGTCTGCTCTGCTCTCTGCTGCATCCTGCTGGACTGGAGGAAATCTCGCCATAAAGCAACAAAGCAGATACACAAGAAATTAAACCAAAAAATGCTGTGATTATACTGTCAATTGACCGTTTTATTAAATCAGAAGCAGTTTTACAGACACTCAATATCAGAGTAAAGGTGTGTATTATTGCTGTCTGGGGCACTCTAGACTTCTACTATGATTGTCACCTCAACACTTCAGACCAACAAATGAGAAACATGATAACAGCAGAATATGGTCATACTAACAGCTGCTACAATGGAGCAATGTAAAAGCATGAAAAAGCAAGACAAGGATGAAGGACGAACCCTATTTCTCACAAATCCCTTTTCTCTTCTTTGAGCATGGTAGATCATTCCAGTTGTTCAGGATGAGATCTGAAGGCATCAGTTCAATACAGTCCTCATTTCCACCTTGAAAGTTATTCGGCTGACCTCTGGGCCAAAACCTGAATAAAAATGTGCCAGATTTTTCATGAACCCCCTAAAGTTTGCTCAAAGTTTTCATCCATTATTTAGCAACTTAATGAGGATTGTGACAACCAATTCAGTAATCAACAATGCTCGCAGCAGCCCAATAGTTTCAAGAGTAAACTAAAATACTGTAGAAGCAGAAGTAAAAATTGAAGAGAGGAGGAGAATATTCTTTTAATAGAATGTATTTGTGAGAATTGCCTTTCATGGTTGTGCTGGTGGAAGAACTGTGTGTTCAGAAAATCTTCTCATTAATGGTCTTATTTTTAAATGTAAGAATAAACAGACTACAACAAATAAATCCACCATGGTTTTCTGTGAGTGTTTTAACTCTTACCCTTGTTTCATTGGTGAATTATCCACCCATTTCATGTTGCCCTCATTCTCTGTGTCAGACAAACCAATCCACATGCTCTCCTTGATGAATGAAGATATGTGTCTCTGTGCGAATAGGAATAACAAGGAATAAGTGTGATTCCTCTCATTCATTAACAGACACTCACAAACTCACCTGCTTCTCTTCAGTGTTGATAATGATCAGATCAGCTCCATGATCCCTGCAGTACTGCCTGCTGTCAGACCAGCTCTTCAACTCACTGGACATGAATAAGCCATCTGGACCCCACAGATATCCTGAGAGAAACACAGACTTTTAAAGCTGGAGTAGGCAGTCTCTGCACTACTAGTGTAACATAGCGGAAATACAAAAATACATCATTTTTTCAAACAACCTTTGCAAATGCCTCTTTTGGGCATCATGCCTCCCCAAACTGTGAACAGGAGTCATCATGGGCTCTCTGATTGGTCTGCGGCTACACAGACCCATTGAGACTTTCAAGCAGTAAAACAAAATGAGTATGGAAAATGTTGCCTACCCTATAGCTTTAAAATTGTATATAGGATTAACTAAAAAAAAAACAAAAAACAGTTCAAACCTGGCTTAGTAGTGGCCTGAAAGTGCTGCAGTATGATGGCAGCAATCAGAAGAAGACAAATGATCCCAAGACACACAGTGATCGCCACCAAACACCCCCTTCTTCCTGTCAGACACAAATAAAACACAAAATATTGATCAATATTTACTGTACAGTAAAACACCCAAACAAGAAAATGTGCTGCTTAAGTAAATAATAACTTATTGTTCTTAGAAAATGACTGAAATACTATCTTACAGTTCTCACTTCCTGAAAGCTTACTGACATAATCTCTGATTCAAACTAAAGGTTCTGCTTACTGTAATTTCGAGCTCTTCCTTCATCTTGGCAGTGTGTTTGAGGTGCAGTTGTGTCCACAAAATTTCTGTGATTAGCAGTTTCATTAAAGTAATCTCCATTAAATTCCATTTTTTGTGTGTCTTGCAGTACGTCTTCACAGATGAGCTGTGGTCTTTCAAATGATGGTTATGGTATGATTCATTTTAATAGTGATAATTTTACACAGGAAGTGATTTCATTGGACAGTGTCCTTCAGTGTAAATATAGACTTCTAGTCTGACACTCTCCTCAGACTTTGAAGCTGCATCACTGTGGTACCGTGACCTTACCTTTAACTCTGAGATGAGATTTGGTTGAAGGAAGTTCAGAAGATCCTAATTGTCATAAATCCTGTCCGTGGCCTTTCGTCCGCTCGCCACCAGAGCTTGCCCTCTCATTATATTGACTCCCACACTACACAGACTGTTTCGTGTATCCGGACTACACTTGCACACAAACAGTATTCTCGTAGCTTCTGAAAAGTACAGTTGAACCCCTGATGTCACATGGACTATTTTACCGATCTCCTTGCTATGTTTCTGGACCTTGATCGTGGTAGAACCCTTGCTGTCTATGGGAGGGTCAGACAGCTCTCAGATTCCATCAAAAATATCTTAATTTGTGTTTCGAAGATGAACGGAGGTTTTACGGGTTTGGAACATCATGAGGGTGAGTAATTAATGACAGAATTTTAATTTTTGGGTTAACTATCCCTTTAAGTTGTGGATTTGGATATATATTTAAACATTCTCAAAGACAACCTTTTGTAAATGTTTAGATTATTTATTTATTGAAATGCTGATGTGAAATGTCAGTTTTTGCATTAATTTTACTACAGTCAAACCTGAACACAGGGAAATACATATTATTACAAATAACGTAAAAATTAAACAAAAATGTACAAAAAAATGAACAGGAATGCTTTATCTGAGATTAATCAATCTGATTTCAGCCTCTTATTGGAGTCTTCTGGGCTCAATTTCGCCATATTGTTACAGCCACACCAGTTCATTTGTGTGTGTATAATAGTGTGTTTTGTGTGTGTGTGTGTGTGTGTGTCTGTGAGTGTGATTGTAATTGAGTGTGCATTTGAGTGTGTGTCTGTTTTGTACTCTTGATGTTTTGAGTGTAACCCCTTCCTTGGTGTCTGTGTTTTTACTACATTGTGGCTGAATTATTGATTTTTTTCACACATTTGCAGAAACTTCGTTTGAGTTACAATCACACTAGTTGTACTCACATATGTGTGTCTATTTTGCACTCTTGATAATTCAGAGTTTCGCCCCTTAATTATCTGTATGTTGGCGTGTTTCCCATTCATTTCCAATGGCGGTCATTTTTGACTGCGAAAAACACAAGTGTGACTATTTTTTTTATGACCATTTAGCTTTTTCGAATCAAGTCCAATTTTTTTTTTCACATAGCGACTGCCATAAAAGTCATCAAGTTTCGTACCATTCCAATGAAGTAGCGTTTTTTACAATTTCGAAACATTTTTTTTTTTTCCGGTCTAAAATGACAGAACAACATCAGAGGGTTAAATATCTTCATCTGTATGCAGATCTTCCTCAGCTCCTTTGCCGTTATGTTCAACATCTCCATTTCCATCACTTGACAAAAAATACTCAGCCTTCGACACATCTGTATTTCTGCTTTTCCCTCGGTGTTTATCTCTTAGTTAAAACTGAGCTGAGAAATAAACAGTTTATGCTGGAAATGGAATAGGTATCAGTTCCCACAGGTGTACACATTTTCTTTTAAACTGTATTAATCCCATTGTGAAAATGATCTTTAGCACCCTCAAGTGTATGAACCTTTCTAAAACTGAGCAGAAAGGTGGTGACACTGCACATGAGCTGCTTCCAATTTCATAAATTGCACACCCCCGTTTTGTTTCTTCACTTTATCTTTTCATGTCTTCCAAGCATGAAGAAATGCTGCCTCGTGATCCCTAGTGCTCTGGTAAAAGATTTAAAGCCTCTGCGTATCAATAGCAGTGCCATCTGCTGGCTCGTGAAATATACAACAGCCAAACACTGGAAATAAACCAAAGGGAACTAAAATGGCATTTAATAAACGTTTTGTTTGTTGAGGAAGAACTCCAGTACACTGACCTCACAAAACAATTCTTCAGTTGATTCATGGAACTGCTTTGAGTCATTAATGTTTCATTGGTCCCACTTTATATTAAGTGGCCTTACCTACTATGTACATCAAAAAATAAGTACAATGTACATATTGTGTTCATATTGTATTGCAAAACACTTTTGCTGCTATTGAGGTGTGATATGAGTGTGGTTAGGGACAGGTTTGGTGGTATGGGTAGGTGTAAGGGATGGGTCAACAGTGTAATTATAAATGTAATTACAGAAATTAATTACAGATGTAATTACATGCAGGTATTTTTAAAATATAAGTACGATGTAAAAACATGTACGTACACAATACCTGCATTGTACCAAATTATTAATTTAAATGTAAGTACATAGTTGTTAAGGCCACTTAATATAAAGTGGGTCCGTTTCATTTGATCTTTAACCACAGGGCTGGTTTGAGGCAAAATACCTTATAGTTTTATTTATTTCTTTTTTAATTATTATTCATAAATGTTCATAGCTGGAAACAATTTAAGTACTACCAAATGAGATATTTACATGTTTCAATCTTCTGCAGTATATTCAACAATAATATAATTATATCTTACTTGGTAGAAAAACACTTTAGCATCACTTGGTCCTGCTGGACTGGAGGAAACCTCTCCATAGAGCAATGCAAATAAACAAGCAGTTTACTATGGTAATTTACAATTTTATTCAAAGAAAAAGCAAATGAACGCAAAAGCAGTTTTATAGACACTCAATATCAGAATAATATGGTGTTACAGCAATCTGAACACTTCTGTAGTTCACTGTGATTGTCACCTCAACACTTCAGACTGACAAACGAGACACATTATAACAGTAGAATATACGATCATATTAATATAGAGCTGCTTGTGATGGAGCAAAACATGAACACATCAGAGGATTGGTGTTCCATCACCATAATTCACATCATAAGAAACAGGATATTTTATTTGTTTATTAAGAGAATAGTGATCATCTCAATATCAGCTGGTCATTTTGTATATTTTGCAGAAATTTTGCAATCACAATAAGAATAATTCCATGAGATAATATAAGTAAAACAAAAACAAGACAGGATGAACCTTATTTCTCACAAATCCCTCTTCTCCTCGCTGAACATGAGAGATCATTCCAGTTGTTCAGGGTGGAAGAAAAAGCCATCAAATTTTAAATGATTCAGAATCCCACATTTTCAGTTATAACACTCCCAAAAAAGTGTTCTCATTTTGGAACCAGGACATAAGCAGATACCTTTATTTGTAACTAACAAATGGAAAAGTCACAAATAAATCATTATAAAATAGCCAACATTATTCATAGTACCACAAAAGCAAGTTTCACAAGTAAGTTAAAGTAGTAAAGTGAAAATGCAGAAAACTAAAACAGAGAAGATACGTTTTCCAATACAATTTATTTATAGGATGTTCCTTTAATTGTGGCTGTTGCCATTATTGAGTTTTTAGAAAAGATGTCTTCAGCTGTTTTCTGAAGGTTGTGATGGACTCATTTTTATAATGAGAATACAAAAGACTCAAATAAATCAGCAGTGGTTTTCTGTGAGTGTTTTAGATCTTACCCCTGATTCAGTGGTGAATTATCCACCCATGACAAATTGCCCTCTTTCACTATGTCAGACAAACCAATCCACGCTCTCTCACTGAGTCTGACTAGTGAAGACATGAGCCTCTGTGTGTGAATAAAAACAGGAATACAGTAAGTGTGATTCTTTTGTTCATTAACAGACATAAACTCACTCACACAAACTCACCTGCTTCTCTAAACTTTTGATAATGACCAAATCACCACCTCGATCCCTGCAGTACTGCCTGCTGGCAGACCAGCTCATCGACTTTTTGGAAACGAACAAGCCATCTAGGCTACACTGATTTCCTAATAGAAACACACTCAAAAGATAACGAAAACTCTGGCGGGAAAATACTTGTACAAAAACAGATTTATACTAACCTCCTTTGGAAACGTTCTTCTTCAGTTCATCACTCAGAGTCGTGACTTTGCTTTCAAAATCCGGATTCCTCTGACCCAAAGAGTCAAAATCTCTCTGTAACTGGTCTTTCTCAGCAGTGAGATAATTGACTTTGGTCTCCAGCTCCAGTTTCTTCCGACTCAAAGAGCTGAAGTTGTTCTGCAGTTGGTGTTTTTCAGTCATTAGATCAGTGTAATTGTCCTGTAAGCTGTTGATGGTTTGATTGAACTCTTCAGCTGTGTTCTTGTAACTCTTTATCAGGTCTCTCTCTGCTGTGATGGTGATGTGCAGCAGTATGATGAAGATCAGCAGAAGAACACAAATGAGCCCGAGACTCACTGTGATCAACACCAAACATCTACTTCCTCCTGAGGAACACGACCAAAACACACAAATATCAGTTAATACACTTTGTTTCACTTCAGGCTTTTTAGATAATCTACCCTTGTCTTTAGATAACAGACATGCCTTTTATAATCACAATGACTGAGATACTTTGATATATCAGCATAATTATGTTATCGGAAAAATCCAGTTGAAAAAAAAAATAGACAAAAATATTATTTTGTTTCAAACATTATTAAAACTGTTTCTGATTCAAATGAAACTTTCTACTTACTGCACTGTAGAGCTTTTCCTTTAGCCTGGATGTAACTCAGTGTTCGAGGTCCAGTAGTGTCTTCATCACTTTCATAAATGGCCTCAAAATCCATATTTTGCTCCTGTGTCTTGCTGTACATCTTCACCGATGAGTTGTGATTTTCAGAATGATGACTCTTTTTTTTATATAGCCTAATATTGCTAAATTTACAAGGAAGTGATTTCATATGACTCTGGCCTTTAATAAGGATATAGACTTCCAGTTTGAAACTCTCCTCAGACCCAACCACATGTACAGAATTACAAAACTATGTTAGCAAAAAAAAAAATAAAAATGTTAGCAGCTACAAAATCCAACAAGAGGAATCTGTGACCACCCAAAAGACCACCCTATGCAGGCCTAACTGGACCTTTATTTTTGATGACAATTAACTGAATGGGGATAATAATGGGCATAATAATAATTTACATTAATGTCTAGGAACAGAAGATGATTCTAGGTAACTGACAGATCTTTTCTTCCATATTGTGACCTACATCTGAGTTTAACGCATAACCAAAGAAATCTATGCTTTGGTTGTTCTTTGGTTGCGGATAATATCTTAATAGGTTTTTCTTCAGAAGAAAGTGACGTTGGTGTTATCTGATTGTATGGGGGTCTTGTTGAAGCATTATATGTTGGTGTGTTTTGAGTTTCTGTTGTGACCTAGTTTTGCCTGTGTCTTGATGAGTTCATTGTTCCCACCTGTTGTGTCATTAATTATCCCAGCTAGGAATGTTATTGTTCTAAGAATGTTCCAGAAATATTATATGTTCTGGGAATGTTTTCAGCAGCAAGTTTTATTTTGTTCTGCTAAAAGGTACGATAACATTCTTTAAAAACATTCTAAAAATGTTTATTGGTAACGTTATTAGAACGTTTCCCCCGAACATTCTAATTAAGATTTAAGCGGGAAACTTTCCATTGGAAATTGGGTGTGGACTCAAATGTTGCTCAGATGTCAAATTTTGGTTGAAATTAAAAACCCAACCTTTGCCAACTTCATTAAATAATTCCAAAAACAGTATTTCCAACTTCAGTTATTATAAACCAGATTGACTTTATTTCTGTCATACATTTACAAAAGGTCTAATTGAGATTAACAGAGGTTTAGATGTTGATGTATGTTTAAAAGTAATAGTTTGGTTTGATGTCACCATTATACTGATAAGTGTTTGTCACCATTATGGATGTCACCATTATGGTGATCAGTGTTAAATTGCCCTTTAGTTGGGCAATGTGACACTTGACTTCTCAATGCTTTTCTCTAACTGCTGTAGCTATATTTGTTATGGCAAAAACAACAACAGAACATGTGATTAGAGGATGCTGGTTGCTTGCTGATGATTAGGATATCATCATGTAGCAGTCTGATTATCTGATTTCATACAGACTAATCAATGGTGTTAGTTGCACATTATTTATTATAGCACCTCAATGGTTCAACAGACTGAGACCCAGCAGAATTATAATCAGATGATTTCAAGGATTAAAAAAAAGAAGCTTGTTTGTCACACAAACACCAAAAATCAGTGTATGAATTTCAATAATGGTGACATGCTTCATGCTGCAATGTATTCTGGGTGCATCATGCAAAACTAATCCATGGCTCCCAGAATGCATTGTGGCATGAAGCATGTATGCATTGAATGATATTGTGGCATGCAGTTTACTCTTGAAACCATTGTGCTGCTGCGAGTGTTGTTGATTACTGAATTGCTTGTGACATTCCTCATTTAATTGGTAAATGGATGAAAACTTTGAGTAAACATTAGGTGTTCTGATCACTAAAAATCTTTGTTTCAGGTTCTGGGCTGAAGGTGAGCCAAATAACTATCGTGGTAAAACTGAGGACTGCATTGAATTGATTCCTTCAAAACACAGCCTGAACAACTGGAATGATCTCTCATGCTCTGATAAGAGAAAAGGGATTTCTGAGAAATAGGATCACTATTACCTGTCTTTAAATCACTGTCTGTCACTTGTTGGTCTGCAGTGTTGAGGTGACAATCACAGTAGACTGCAGAAGTCTAAAAGTGGCCCTGATTCTCCCAGTGATTCTGATGCTGAGTGTCTGTAAAATTGCTTTTGAATTGAATTGCTTTCTCTATGAATAAGATGGTCAGTAACCATTATTACCATAGTAAATGGCATCTTTGTTTTTATTTCATATTATTCTTGTGTATCTGCTTCATTGTCCTTGACTGACGTTTAATCAGTGTTATATTGTGAAGAGAGGCTGATAAAATTGTAAATGTTTCTCCTTCATCACTTTTCAGATCACTTTTTGTTTCCACGTTCCTGATTTTACCTGCGCTTTTGTGCTTTGTGAGTTAGTGTTTATAGAATGCTGTTAGTGGACATCACAGTACATATGTGCTTAACAGCCAAAAAAATCAATATACACCAGACATTCAGAAGATGCTTTCCTGTTTACTGGCCAACACAACATCAACAAATTACATGCAATTACATACATTGCCCTGCTTTTATACACCTGCAGCTCTGCCCCTTTTCAGGGTTGTGCTCATCGTCTTCTGTGTTCCGTTTGTATTATCACAGCGAGAAGGTAAGGTTGTACGATTCTATGAATGAACCAGTGTTAAAGGGGTCATCGGATGCCCATTTTCCACAAGATGATATGATTCTTTAGGATCTTAATGAAAAGTCTACAACATACTTTGGTTAAAATTTCTCAATGGTAGTGTAAAAAACACAATTTTTACCTTGTCAAAATCACCTCTGTTTTCACCAACCCATTTTATAAGCTGTTTCTTTAAATGCTAATATGCTCCGCTGAACCCGCCCCTCTCTTCCGTGGGGTGACGAGCCGCAAAGCCACTAGAAGGCAATCCTGCAACCATTAGCCAAAAAAGCATAATGGCTAAAGCTAACGCTTCCGGTCTGGCAGTACATGGAAAAGGGAGACCAGAGGCTGTTGTGTTTGAATGGATGTCAATGGAGGAGAGACTTCACTACGCTGAATAAACAGCTTTTTAGAGGAAATGGCTTTTCATTTAATGAATCGACAGCCTATCTGTTAATCTTTAACATGTTTTACACTAAACAATACTATTGGATTGAACTATTTTTAGAGTTTATGACGAAAACTGACTTTTTGCAACAGGTGGGATTCAGCTTACGTCACTTCTCATTAATTCCTATGGGATCCGTAAACAGCGATTGAGTGTCGCACAACTCTGACTGAAAATCAATGACGTCAAGGCTGTAATGTCATTGGTTATTAAGGGACACATGATCCAAATTAGCTGTTACACTTTCTCCAATAGTAAGTAATACAGACCTTCTCATCTGGTGAGTCGTTCTCATGATACTGTTTACTTTAGCCGCAGAACTTGCTAACTAGCATGTTATTAGGAAAGGCGATTTGCAAAGATTCTTAAAAGAACCTTATACTCACTTCTTCTGTAGGTGAGTCTGGATCACGAATAGTTTGCACGAACATAAATGCATTTAGGTAAATCGGGGGGCGCATTCCCTTCAAAAACAAAGCTAATCCACTGCGTCTTCAGCGGCTCAGATGTCAGGAGTAAACGACGACTGCTATGTTCATCATTACATCAACAACAAAACACCTCAATCGCTTAGGAGCCATTCTTGTCTACTCCTGCTCCGGCGTCGAAACTAGTGATGTGTCGTTCGCAAACGAGCCGGCTCTAAGAGCCGATTCTTTGTAGCGAATGAGAAGAGCCGACTCCCGTCAGGGAGAGCTCAATCTTCAGACGGAGCCTTCTATTTTAGCCCAATTTAGCAATTGTGATTTAGCAATAATAGGCGCCTAATAGTTAATGCAAGATGCGAGAAAGAGAAGTAGAAGCGAAGAGCAGTGTGAAAGTATAGAAGAAGCCCCAAGTCAGGAAGTCCATACATTCTTATACTTTTCAATGAGATCAGATAAGGGAAGGGTAAGCCCCCTACAATTGTGCTTAGTCATGTTTAACCATCCATAGGGTATTATAAGGAGCTTATTAATCCTGCACATCTCTAAAACCCTAAGTCTGTAAAGCATACAAAAGCATTGTGGGTTTTAACACATTTTACACCCTCCAGACGAGCTAGACAGTTAAGGTTTCCTGATATGTCTAGAACTAAAATAAACATACATCTTACATCACACAATCAATAATATATGTTGAGAGTACATGATTAATAAATATATAAATGTATAAATAATAGATGAAGAAATAAGTAAAATGTAGCACCCAAAAGTCATAAAGATAACTTCATAAGGCAATTCAAAATACATGATATCTGTATGAATTTGACAATCATAATAATATATAATTATAATAACCTGAAAATATTTAATTTTCCAATCACCACCACATATCATGTATCTTGTGAATCTGCTGTTTTCCCCCTTCATGTTTGGTGTCGTTCTAAAGGTCTCTGTGAGATTGGTGAAATGTTCTCAATTTCACAGCAGTCACTTATATTATGAGAAAGATTGAAAACTTTTGAAGAATGCTGCTCTGCAAAATAACATAGGTTTTATAGACAATTGGACGAGTTTTTGGGGCAGACCTGACCTGTTGAAAAGAGATGGTCTTCATCCCTCCTGGGGTGGTGCCACTCTTCTCTCTAGAAACATGGCACATAGTCTTAGAGTTTGCACTTGACTAACTGGGGCCCAGGTCAGGAAGCAGACAGACTGGCTAAACCGACCGTCTGCTTGCTGCCTCACGTCACAGAAATCAGTTAATTCTCAGCACATAGAGACCCTTTCACCTAGATCTCACATTATAGAGACTGTGTCTGTTCCCCGAACTAGAAAATACAAAAAATGTCCAAATCAATTTAAGAGTAACAATTTAATTGATGTTCAACAAATAAAAAACAGATGTAATATGGATAAACAAATGATAAAGCTTGGCTTGTTGAATATCAGGTCCCTTTCTACGAAAGCACTTTTTGTAAATGATATGATCACTGATCATAACCTAGCTGTGCTCTGTTTGACAGAAACCTGGCTAAAACATGATGATTACATTATTTTAAACGAGTCTAACCCCACAAGTTTACTGTTATAAACATGAGCCACGTTCAAAAGGTAAAGGGGGAGGTGTTACTACAATTTCTAACAATATTTTCAGTATTTCTCAGAGGACAGGCTTCAAGTATAACTCGTTTGAAGTAATGGTGCTTCATATAACATATCAGCTACAGTATCACATCAGATGATGTAGATCCCCTGAGGAACAATTCCACTCATTCTCTACTATAGGAGAGGAATAATTGTATAAACTTGTACAACTTGACCCAAAGAACTAGTTAATTACAGACTGATCTAGAATCTCCCTTTTCTGTCCAAGATACTAGAAAAGGTAGTATCCTCACAATTATATTCATTCTTATAGAAAAATGGTATCTGTGAGGATTTCCAGTCAGGATTTAGATTTTAGAGTTACAAATGACCTGCTCTTATCATCTGATCGTAGTTGTATCTCTCTATTAGTGCTGCTGGATCTTAGTGCTGCGTTCGACACTATTGACCACAACATTCTTTTGAATAGACTAGAAAACTTTGTTGGCATTAGT
>NW_015542755.1:144670-158498 GCF_001515605.1 Sinocyclocheilus anshuiensis
ATTCTGTCACCGATGGAGTTTTGGTTCCTTGCCGCTGTCACCTTTTGCTTAGTTGGGGTCACTTAATATCCAGCGATATCGTCGACTTGATTGCACAGATACTATTTAAACTGAACTGAGCTGGATGATGACATCACTGAATTCAATGATGAACTGCCTTTAACTGAAAATTGAGTGTTTACTATTGTCATTTTGCATTATTGACACACTATTTTCCTATTTAATACTGTAAAGTTGCTTTGACAAAATCTGTATTGTTAAAAGCGCTATATAAACAAAGGTGACTTGACTTGACTGACTTGACTTGACTGCTGAGGGCTGTGTCCCCCTCAGGGTCTGTGAGAATGTTTATCTATCTCCAGCCAGGTGTGATCCTGGGTCTTGAGAACCTAAAAAACCAAAAGGTCTTTTATGTTTTTACAACTGATTTGAAGATTTCTTTGTTTCTGGTCTGGGTATATAAGCCATTATGTCATTTGACCCCACACAGCATATGTGAATCTCTGGAGCTTTGCACTAGAATTCACATACTGTTGTGTGTTTCTCTACTGTCAGGTATGCATCTCTTAGATTCAATCTTTGAGCAATCAATGTTATGAATTTATCTGAATTGGAACTGAATTGAACTCTGAATTGGCTTCTAATTGTTTCATTATGTAATTGGAGTGATTTTACCTGACTAATAATAAATTCTTATATTTCACTTATTCTGATCTCTTCTGAAATCATTATTTTAGTAGATTATAGCGTAGTCTGGTCTTTCCGCAAATCTGCGTCCAGGACAGATCATATTGAAGTACCAATGTGTGAAGCAGGGGGCTCGTCATTAGGGATCTTCTGATTTCTGACTGTCACTGGTTTAACAAGTTACAGTTTTTGTGATTATGAAAAATTACACTTTTTGTTATGTGCTAGCAGGGTGCAGCCTACTTAAAGGTATTTAATCACCCTGTATCCTCTGAGTAAGTACAGAACTGGCGAGTTTGTGTCCGTGATTTCACTGTTGACCAAGTGAGTCTCTAAGTGATACCAGGTCCTTGATGAATGAATAATTGAAAGTATGTGATTTCCAGAATAATCAAATATCTAAATTAATACATAATTGACATTTGTCGACTAAATTTAATGATCACTTGAAATTGGAGTCAGATTGAACACGGAGCTAGACTAAAATTGAAACTAAATTCTGATAAATAAAGTGAACTTTGCAGAAGCGCAAGTAAAAGACCGAACACGCATTAGACCTTTAACCAGGCCGCTGGACTTCACTTTTCGGCCGGAGGTTGGATGCTTACAATGTTGGCAATTGACAGTTCATATGTTTTTCATTATAAACAACATACTCTCTGAAAGGCCTGTTTATTGTCTAAAGACAAACATGGATTACTTACAAAGGCCAATTTAAAACATTATTTCTAATAATATGGCATGTATTAATTGATATTTGTGTGTTTTCGGAAGGAGGAAGATGTTTGGTGTTGATCACAGGAGGGCCATTGAGGGACTAGTCACCCCCGATAATTATGGCCAAACTGTCCCCCCCAATATTTGATATTCTTATTGCTGCTCTGCTGTACTTTTTACGCACCTCTCTGTTTGTCATTAGGATGACAAAACGTTATATTGTTAGACTGGTCTGCCTCAGTGGTCTAACAGTGCTCATCAATGTCAAAATATTTGAGGTGGCCAATCAAATCAAAGAAGGCGCAATTTTACTTTAACCTAATTCTAGCGTGACACTTCATTTTTAATGGTCAAAGACTGCGAGGTAAGATACCAGTTGCTAAACATTTAATATTTGACAGCTGTTTCACTATAAAAATGTTAAATGACGGTCAGTTTTATTCAGTGATGCAAATCTTGATTTTTTTTGTCAAATCACAACGACTATATAGACTATATATGGGTCATTCCACGAAATCTGTGCCTTTTTCACTTGGTAAAATTAAAACAAAATAAGTTTAATCAACATTTTTTAAATATCCTTGAAATGAAGACACCTTATAATGACAAGAACTTGTATTGTTCCATCTCAGGCTATGTACTTTATTATTTTATGACTATTTTTCTACCTCATTTTTTGGTATTTTTGTCAACCCTGTTACCGACACAAGCGTTACTAGACACTATAGTTTAATTAGAACTATGTGATAGTTTTAGTCCCTCTTTCACTGGTTTCAATTTTTTTATTTTTTACAAATATTTTTATATTTGTCATTCAGATGACCAAGAACATCCTAATTTTGGAGGGTGATCACATGTTACAAGAGAGGATTGGCGTCATAGTCACAGGACTGACCAAAGTAACAGGGATGAGAGGACACACATTCTTCAGCACACTGCACATATTTGTTTACATAATGCTGTACAGTTTTACAATTTTAAATGGCATTATATTGTTTTGCACTTACTTGGCATAGTTGTATGACAATAGTAAACAGTCAATTTTTCAGTTTAAGTCAGTTCATTGTTGATTTAGCACATTACATTTCTAGGAGATCTAATATTTTAAGGGTGCTGTAATTAGATAATGTGTCTATCTGTTTGTCTGTGTCCCCTCACAGAACTTAAAATATATTGATCTGTTTCAGTTATTAGGCAAAGAAGATGATCAGATCTTGGTCTTTCTGTGATCATCTGAAACCAGACCAAGATCTTGACATTCTTGAACATTGCAAGACTGGGGTGAAGGTCTGCAGTCACCTTGCTGCTCTTGTTTGTAGTTGAATTTACATGGATGCATTATTGACAATGAGTTATGGACAAAAAGAGTTTTATTGAGACTGATCATCCTATCTGGTCATTAACAAAAATAGTAAAAGTAGCAATACCAATAATACTAACTAAAATGCAACTCATGCTCATTTGCCACTGAATGATATAGGCAGTAGCTCAATAAAACTGCAAGGGTGAACTTTAAACATGTTTGCATTTTACACAGACAATCTTTAAAAACAGAGTGACACCTAATCTATGTCATCCCTGTTATCCACATGTCAAAACCTGTTACCCTGAAAAGTAACAGGTTGACAGTAACAGGTTTGAGTAGTTTGGTTTTGAATAGTCAAGTTCACAAAAGCACATATTGTACACTTTGAAAGGATTTTACTTTGATTATATTAAATGTAAGAAATAATAGTTTACATTTACATTTTAAAAATGGTAACAGGATTGACATTGCATGATGTCCCCCCTCAGTCAAGCCTCATAAATCATCAAAAAGAGAACATTATAGAGGAGGGAGAGAAACATGCTAATGTTTTAAGTGTTGGAATCCTGGTTGAGAGATGATGTAATCTCCTAGTAGTGATGTCACTTGAATGTACATTATTTTACAAGTTTTTTTTTTTTTTTGATGAGGGTAACAGGGCTGAATGTTGGACATTTAGGCTATCCATCTAATAGTAGCCTACCAAAATCTTATTAACAGTAGAAGTTAAATCTTCCTGTAGTCTTCAAATCTGGGTACTGTCTTACGTTTTAAAATCACAAAGGGAGTTTGGTCCCATCAGGCTAACGTGACAGTCACGACTCATGCAGCTGTAAGGTTTTCTTTCTCTTTTGTTTTTACTCGCGATCTTTACAACACGCATTACATTACGTATTTCATGGCACACTCGTTTTATGCGTATTTGGCGCACCTATTGTTGTGGGTGTATTATTGACATGTCAAAGTCTAGACCCTGAATATAAGACGACCGCGTTTTTTCAGATGTATTTCCAAGAAAAAAACATCGTCTTATATTCGGGTCAATACGGTAATTATCTCATTCACTTCAACACCACTTCAGTGTTACTTTTAACACTCTGTAGTCTGGACACATATAGACACCCAGCAGTGTTAATTTGACACCGGGGATTTTGCTGTGTAACATTAGGCTACGGCCTATTTAGGATAGCATTATGTAATTTTATTACAAAAACTGATTAGCTGTGTTCAGTGCACTGTAAGTCAGAAGTCAGAAAGAGCTTTAACATCCCTTTTACAGGGAATTTGTTTTAGTGTCACAAGCTTCCAGTACACAGAGACAACAACAACACACAGATAATAAAATTACACACACACATCTGTAAGAATAAATTGTATGTACAGTTGTGCTATAGATAAAATAGAATAGGAATAGAATAAAAAAAGTTGTAGGGATGTAGTAGGATGCAGGGTGATAAATAAGTGTAAGGTTATTGCACATACTTTTATTGCACAATAGGACAATATTGAACTGTTCTTGAGGTAGACTGACCGGGGAAAGAAACTGTTCTTGTGCCTGGCTGTCCTGGTGTTTGGTGCTCTGTAGCGCCGACCAGATGGCAAAAGTTCAAAAAGGAGATGGCTTGGATGTGAGGGATCCGTAAAATAAAATAAACAATAAAAGGGCTGCCAGTCACAAAGCAGAGACTATCTCACTGGAAAGTAGATGATATAGCCCTGGCTTATGCTGCGGTTTGCTTGCAATGCCCTATAGGTGTGAAGGCCCATTCTACCAGAGGAATGCCCTCTTCCTGGACGTGGTCCAGTGGGATCTCTATCGGGGAGAATTGTGTGGCCGCCGGCTGGTTGTTGCCATCTACCTTCGTTAGATTTTACAATTTGGGTGTCCCTGCCCTGCAGATGCGGATCTTTCCTGCTTGAACTACCAATTCCCCCTTTGGGTGGAAGGGCCATCTTAAGTATACCTCAGGTTATTACTCGGGTCTCTTCTGTGGCTTAGGCTTATGGGGCCCTCTAGTGAATGTCCTGATTTGGGCTTGTAGAGCAGGCTTAGTTCTGCTTCTGCTCATCGCACGGCACTGCTGGATGCGTTCCCCATAGCGTCAATAAAGCTGACACAATGGGATTTCCTGTTCAATAGGGAACACTCTGGTTACTAACGTAATCTTGGTTCCCTGAAATAAGGGAACGAACCTTGCATGACGTGCAGTGTCGTGCTATAAGCTGCATGTGAATTGTTGCCTGTCTCTACAGTCAAATGATTCTGACGAAATGAAGTTCCGGGCCGACTTATATAGCAGTCAGCTCCGCCCATTCTGTAGGGCTCAAGTGCCATTGGTTTGTGCAGCTACACAAACGTTAACAAATCAGACTTCAGTATAAACAGGAGTTTCCCCATAGCGTCAATAAAGCTGACACAACAGTAGTTCCTGTTCAATATGGAACATCTACTTCCTACTTCTTCCAGGACCAAAAACACACAAATATCAATTAATACCCATCCTGCTGGACTGGAGGAAATCTCTCCATAAAGCAACAAAGCAGATACACAATAAATTAAACCAAAAATGCTGTGATTATACTGTCAATTGACCATTTTATTAAAACAGAAAGCAATTAAAATCCGAAGCAGTTTCACAGACACTCAATATTAAGAGTAAAAGTGTGAATTGTTGCAGTCTGGGGCACATTAGACTTCTGTAGTTTACTGTGATTGTCACCTCTACACTTCAGACTGACAAATGAGAAACATGATAACAGCAGAATACGGTCATACTAACATAGAGCTGCTATAATGGAGCAAGACATTTACACATCAGAGGTTAAGTGAGCAGCATTACCCTTTTACATGAAAGCACTTTTAAAAGCATGTAAAAGCAAGACAAGGATGAATCCTATTTCTCGCAAATCCCGTTTTTCTTCTCAGAGCACGAGCGATCATTCCAGTTGTTCAGGATGAGATCTGAAGGCATCAGTTCAATACAGTCCTCATTTCTACCTTGATAGTTATTCGGCTCACCTCTGGCCCAAAACCTGAATAAAAATGTGCCAGATTTTTAATGATTCAGAACCCCTAAAGTTTGCTCAAAGCTTTCATCTATTTAGTAACTGAATGAGGATTGTCACAACCAAATCAGTAATCAACAACACTCGCAGCAGCACAATAGTTTCAAAAGTAAATGAAAATACTGCAGAAGCAGAAGTGAAAATGTAAGAGAGGAGGAGAATATTCTTTAAATAGAATGTATTTGTGAGAATTGCCTTTCATGGCCATACTGGTTGTGTTTGTGTAAGAGCTATGAATTCAACAAATCTTCTCGTTGATGGTCTTATTTTTCTAATAAGAATAAAAAACTAAAATAAATAAATTCACAGTGGTTTTCTGTGAGTGTTTTAGTACTTACCCTCTATTTAGTGGTGACTTATCCACCCATTTCATGATGCCCTCCTGCTTTCTGTCAGACAAACCAATCCACACATTCTCCTTGATGAATGAAGATATATGTCTCTGTGTGTAAATACAAACAGGAATGAGTGTGATTCCTTTCATTCAGTTATAGACACAAAAACTCACCTGCTTCTCTTCAGTGTTGATAATGATCAGATCAGCTCCATGATCCCTGCAGTACTGCCTGCTGTCAGACCAGCTCTTCAACTCACTGGACATGAATAAGCCATCTGGACCCACAGATATCCTGAGAGAAACACAAACTTTTAAAGCTGGAGTAGGCAGTTTCTGCACTACTAGTGTCACATAGTGGAAATACAAAAATAAAGCATTTTTCAAACAACCTTTGCAAACACCCCTTTCGTGCATCACACCTTCCCCAAATGTGAACAGGAGTCATCATTCGTCATGCGCACTCTGAATGGTCTGCAGTGTGTGTATATACAGTACACACACACACACACACACACACACACTCACTCACTCACTGTACATATGAACCACTTTCATTATTGACTGCTATCAGGCTGTGAAGAGACTCTCAACCAGTATAACAAACAATGTTTATGACAAACGTTGCCTACCCTAGCTTTGAAATTGTATATATAAAAGATTTTTAAAAAGGGAAATTTTTAATATTTCCACAAAAAATTATTTGTACTAACCTCGCTTAGAAGCGGTCTGAAAGTGCTGCAGTATGATGGTAGCAATCAGAAGTAGCACACAGTGGTAGCACACAGTGATCAGCACCAAAAATCGCCTTCCTCCTGTCAGACAGGAAGAATAGACACAAAATATTGATTAATAACTGCTGTACAGTGTTGGTGCCAATAGCCTCGCGGTTAGTGCGCCAACATATAGCGCAACTGCGCTCATGGCGACCCAAGTTTGAATCCCGGCTCATGGTCCTTTGCTGATCCCGCTCCCCTCTCTCTTCACCCAATGCTTTCCTGTCTACTCTACACTGTACTTTCCAAATAAAGGCATAAAAAGCCTATAAATAAATCTTTAAAAAAATAATAATTACCGTACAGTAAAATACGCACACAAGAAAATAGGCTGCGAAAGCAAATAATAACGTTGTTCTTAGAAAACGACCGACATTCATCTTGGCAGTGTGTTTGAGGTCCAGTTGTCTCCCAAAAATTTCTGTGTTCAGCATTTTCATAAGAGTACTCCAATTCCATTTTTGGTTCTTGTGTCTTGCAGTATGTCTTTACAGATGAGCTGTGGTCTTCCGAATGATGATTACTTTAATTCACTAGATTAGCCCTAAATTTACACAGAAGGAAGTGATTTCATTTGACACAGATCTTCAATATAAATATAGACTTTAAGTCTGACACTTGGACTTGTTTTGAAGCTGCATCACTAGCATCATGACTTTAGAGCTAAGAGCCCAACTAAGGTAAACAGTAATCACCATTATGGTGACTTCAAATAAAAAAAAAAAAAATTTAAACCCCTGTTAATTCTCAATAAGAACTTCTGTAGACCTCTAACAGAAATAAAGTCAATCTTGTTAGTAATAAGTGAAGCTGGTAAGGCTGTTTGTGGAGTTGTGTAATCCTCCTCTGCTGAGATCTTCTGAGATTTAATATCTTTTATCTTCAGTTGATTTCATCTTGAACTGTTGCTGCAGTCAGCTGGTGTTGTTGAGTTTCTGTTCGTCTCTTATTTTCTGTTCTTTTCTTTTCTTCAGTAATTCTGCTTGTTAATGGGCTTATTAAGGCTGAGATGACTCCATATTTAATATGCACAGATTTTGTGACTCAGATAATGTCCAGTGTGGTTTATTTATTTGCTCTTGGCTGACATGTGGCATTGCTATGGCCTGCTTTTGGCCCAGATCTGGCAAACAGGAGCAGTCCGCCCAAGTGCCATCATTCCACGCTACATGTGGGCCAGATCATCATTTCACATGTGCCAGATGTGGGCCGGATCTGGGCCAACATTATGTTGCTATCTGGGTTGCAAAAAAACCTCTTTGACCATTAAAAATGAAGTGTCACGCTGGAATTAGGTAAAATCCCGCCTTCTTCGATTTGATTGGCCACAATAAACAGAGAGGTGCTTAAAAACTCTCTGCAGACCCATATTTGTGTATTGTACATTCAACCACATGTTGTTTACTAAAAAAAGCCAAAAAGAACAATTTGAGACTTATGGACTCAAACACTGTTATAGACCTTATGCGTCAGAGAAACAAGTTCACAGCCATCTTTAGAATTTTTACTTTTAACTTCCGTTTTTTTGCGGTAGCTCTATCCAAGTATGCTGTTTTCCGTGAATGTGTGATACGTCCGGTTCATTAGCCACTGTAGGGAAATAATGAAGAATAACAAAGTGCAATAAGGTAAAACTGTTGGCACTACAACATAATTAAGATAATTATTATAATCAACAACACTCGCAGCAGCACAACAGTTTCAAGAGTAAACTTAAGAAAGCAGAAGTGAAAATTTAAGAGAGGAGGAGAATATTCTTTTATAGAATGTATTTGTGAGAAGTGTCTTTCGTGGTTGTGCTGGTTGTGTTTGTGTAAGAACGGTGTATTCAGCAAATCTTCTCGTTGATGGAATTATTTTAAAAATAAAAATAAAAAGACTAAAACAAATAAATCCACAGTGGTTTCTGTGAGTGTTTTAGCACTTACCCTTGAGTCATTGGTGAATTATCCACCCATTTCATGTTGCCCTCATTCTCTGTGTCAGACAAACCAAGGTCTCTCCTTGACCAATGAAGATATATGTCTCTGTGTGAATAAAAACAAGAATAGGTGTGATTCATTTCATTCATTAACTGACACTCACACAAACTCACCTGCTTCTCTTCAGTGTTGACAATGGTCAGATCAGCTCCATGATCCCTGCAGTACTGCCTGCTGTCAGACCAGCTCTTCAACTCACTGGACATGAATAAGCCATCTGGACCCCACAGATATCCTGAGAGAAACACAGACTTTTTAAAAAATACATACATACATAAAAAACCTCATAACCTCATAGCGCCCTCAGTGTGTGCTCATACTAATGTGAGGTCAAAGTGCACTCACTGCACAGAGACTAGGTACCCAGCATGCATTGCAGCATGAAGCTTTTGATTCTCACCATTGTTGAGATTCATACACTGATTCTTAATGTTTCTCTTAAATGTTTTTAAATGACATAGTTCAAAATGCGTCTGATTTGTCGTACTTTTGAAATTTTTCATAAATTAATACACTGTTGGATTTTGTACTGTATAATGAAAGTGCTATTATAATTAGAAACTTTAGATTAACAACGGTGGTATACTACTGTTTCAGTTATTCAATTAGTTCGGTTTTGTAATGGCAAAGTGATTATATTTCGTTTAGTTTTTCTATTACGTTAATTTAGAAAAACGTTTGGAGCATTTTTTGCTCGTTAAATGTACGTTTTTGTTTTTAAAGTAACGACCAAGCGGCCAGCGGCAGACAGTGAGTCTATGTTTGATCAATTTAGCCTTCTCAAATCATCACGACTTGACTAAAATAAAATCTATAGATATAAAACAGTTCAAGCATATAACAATGTTTAAACGTTAAACCTAGATAAATGCGCGCTATATCCAATAGTTTGCGGAGAGTGGAAGCTGAAGCGCGCTTTGCAGGACATGGAGGCGCCAGCGTGATCACTTGCATTTTTTCAAGTGGATACACCGTCATTTTTACTCATAAAGGTAAGAGTAATACATCATTCGTAACTGTAAATGGTCTACTTTTATTTGTGTGCACTCACAATATCAACAAAACTTTGTGCTTTCATAAAATAAAGAAAACAAACATGATGCGCTTTCTGCAGTCTCGTCTTGAACAGGTGCACTTCACAAAAATGAACCAAAACTCAGCGAATACATGCCTCACATACATGATAAATATATCTATAGAAAGCTTTAAATTACTACTTAACAAATAAATCAAATCAAAAACAAAAACTCTTTCATTATAATCATAATCCGTAAAGATGCGCTTCTCTCTGAAGGTGTGTCTGATGAGGAGATGGCGAGTCAGGATCGGCAACTCCATGCTTGCGACACTGACTCAGAAAACACTAGTTTAGTAGTAAATAATTAAAATATCTCCTTATTATTCCCTCCTGACACATTTATGGTAATTACTTTTGCGGCAAACTTAAGCCTATTGCCTGCATTTGAAAGCAGAACTGTTCAGCTGCGCTGACGGCACGCTCCATACATGCTGCTGCAGGATACTAAACACCATCGAGCCGCTCTTGACAAGTCGCGGTAGCACTGTCTAGTGTTGTTTCCACCAGCGTGGCAATTTTTTCATCACTAATTGATGGATGTCTAAAATAAAAAAATAAGGAGAAGCCTAAAACAGGCCTGAGGCCCGGCCCGCGTCTGAACTATGACGTGAAAATTGTCTTTTGGCTGTTTTTTTTTTTTTTACTCTTTGTACTGCAGTTATTGTTCATTCTAAATGTACCTGTAATGTGGAATATGTGTTACATAAATACATGAAATATAGAACATATAAAAAAGTGCTTGTGGCCCATCTGCCAGTGGATGCCCCCCCCACCCCCGCATAAAAGTGAAACTCTTCCTATGCTTAGTAGTGGTCTGAAAGTGCTGCAGTATGATGGCAGCAATCAGAAGACAAATGATCCCAAGACACACAGTGATCAGCACCAAATATCGCCCTTTCTCCTGTCAGACACAAATAAAACACAAAAATATTAAATACACTCCATATTATCAGAAAATTAGGTTTCAAGAATCAAGTATTGTTTTATAATGACGAACATCTGTAATAATGCAGTAAAATATGCTAACAAGATCATATCGTAAAAAGTAAAAAACAACAACAAAAAAACAGCTAATACATTTAATATAAAAGCAGAAATATTGACGTATTGACATCTTACATAAAAAACAACAACAACAACAACAACAAAAAAACCATTGTAATTGAATCTAACAGTTCTCATTTCCTGAAACCATCCTGACATCATCTCTGCTTCAAAGAACTTTCTTCTTACTGTGTTTGCAAGCTTTTCTTTCATCGTTGCGGAGTGTTTGAAGTCCAGTTGTATTCGTAACACTTCTGCATGTAGCATTATCACAAAAGTCCTCTATTGCATTTTTTTTTGTTCTTTTGTGTCTTCCAGTAGGCTACGTCTTCACAGATGAGCTGTGGTCCTTAGAATGATGACTACTTTTGTTTTAATGGTGCTAAACCAACGAGGGAAGTGATATCATTGGCAGATTTAGATTTAGCGACTTTTCAGACCCCCTTAGCGACTTTTTTCCAAAAAAGCAACTAGCGACAAATCTAGCGACTTTCTTGGACAAACCTTATTTAGTCTCTGAGACTCTCCGGTACTGCCGCACGAGCGCGAGGTCTTGCTTTCCCAGCGCACACACCTCTCTGTCTGCGTCTGCTCTGTTCAGTGAGCGCAGAGAGGAGCAGCACTTTCAGTTAAAAAAAGATATCCTGTTGCTTCTAACTCTATTTTACATGCAAGTATAGCAATGAATATGCTAATTAGCGTATGACGTCATCTAGCGACATTTGGCGACTTTTCAGGCGGGATTTAGCTACTTTCCATTGAAAGAAGTTGGCAACACTGATCATTGAACACTGGCATTCATGAAGAATATAGACTTCCAGTCTGAAACTCTTCAGACCAAACTATCCCAGATAGCAACATAATGTTGGCCCAGATCTGGCCCACATCTGGCACATGTGGAATGATGATCTGGCCCACATGTAGTGTGGAATGATGGCACTTGGGCAGACTGCTCCTGTTTGCCAGATCTGGGCCAAAAGCAGGCCATAGCAATGCCACATGTCAGCCAAGAGCAAAGAAATAAACCACACTGGACCTTATCTGAGCCACAAAATCTGTGTATATTTAATATGGAGTCATCTAAACCTTAATAAGCCCATTAACAAGCAGGATCACCGAAGAAAAGAAGAGAGCAGAAAATAAGAGCCGAACAGAAACTTAGCTGACTGCAGCCACAGCTTTAGATGAAATCAACTGAAGATAAGACATTAAATCTCTGAAGATCTCAGCAGAGGGGGATTACACAACTCCACAAACAGCATCACCAGCTTCACTTATTACTAACCAGACTGACTTTATTTCTGTTAGAGGTCTACAGAAGTTCTTATTGAGAATTAACAGGGTTTAAATCAAATTTTTGTTTAATTTGAAGTCACCATAATGGTGATTACTGTTTCCATTAGTTGACCTTTTAACTCTAAAGTCACAATACCACAGTGATGCAGCTTCAAAACAAGTCTGAGTAGAGTGTCAGGCTTAAAGTCTATATTTACATTGAAGGTCTGTGTCAGACAACTGAAGATAAATAAATACTGTGCAGCATAAATCATAGCTTTAAATAACAGTCTATATGAATGAATTAATTATATGAATGTATCATTGAAGGTTCTGACTGTCTTCAGAAAAGATTTGATGGCATTTTGTTTTTATCTTCACTCCATGTAATTCCTGCAATGGTAATTGCAATGCTGCTTTGTCCACAGAGATTATGGGAAACAGCTGTAATTCTGCTGTTCCAGAAGCGCCACCTGCTGTCAGAGAGTGGATTTACAGAAAGTTACATTTATATTAAGCCTGTTTGCAGTTGCTGTCTGGACAAACAAATGGACCCAATTTACATGCCCTGCTGTACATTTTGACCGGTTGATGAAAAACAAGCTTATGTGGATTTTATACAAATTAAAAAAAAATTAGATAAGGTATCTAGAATTATTCATGCTGCAGATAAAATAAATATAATTATTCATGAATCAACTGTCATTTTCTCTTAACCGCTTTCTTCATTTAAAGGCTGAAATGTGAGGTTTACCATTTTATGAAACTTTTTCAAAGCTTTATTTGAACATTTTGTACATGCTATTAGATAAACTGTTGTCGGTCATGTTGTCATTAAAAATCTGGACATCACTGGTAATGTTATTGTTTTAGTGTTTATGCAAACAAAAAGTCATTTTATTTTGCTGATTTTAAATACAAAACTTGTTGAAACAATTTGTGTCAGTACTTTTTGAACATTTCCAGCATATTTTAACAATACTGTGATGATACTGATAACTGTGATAATTTAGGTTACTATAATCATTATAATAAATTGTCATACCGCAACATTACATTTCTGTCCCTTCACTTCTGAAATGATGGCTATGCCTCTGCTGTCAATTGACCATTTTATTGAAACGGAAAGCAATTAAAATCAGAAGTGTTTCATAACAGCTAGAATAACGTCATATTAAAAGAGCTGCTTGTGATGGAGCTAAACATGAACACATCATAAACTGTCCACTGCATATTAATATACAGTGTGAGAATGATTTTTAGCGCCATCTAGTGCCATTGCCATTTTGACCCCCCTCTACAAAATAGTGGATTACTCAGTAAATATCCATCCATGACATTTCATATTTTGTAATATTATAGTAATAAATGCTCTTCATTGCCATCATTTGTAAGAAATTTCTCAGCAAAACTCTTCTCTTAAATTGAGAGAAATAAAAAATACAGTCTCAAACAGAAAATATATAGGATATGAATAGGCTATGTTGTGAGTTTTTTTAAAGCAATAGATAAATAAAAAAGTAAAATTGTACATTTCTCCTCCACTCGTGTTTTAAATTACAG
>NW_015542755.1:158873-164238 GCF_001515605.1 Sinocyclocheilus anshuiensis
ACATAAAACCGGTTAATAAATGAGTTTTCCTTCGAACAATCTTCACCAAAAATGCAATCACAAAAAAACAAAACAAAAACAAAGGTGAAGAAACAGATGGATGCTAAATCCCGCAAACCCATTTTTTCATCAATGAGCATGGCAGATCATTCCAATTGTTCACGCTGTCTCTTGTAGGAATCAGTTCAGTACAGTCCTCATTTGTACCCTGAAAGCTGTTCGGCTCACCTGGGCTCCAAAACTTGAATAAAAAATGTCAGATTCAGTTCCAGTACAGCTAAAAATAAAAGTACTCAGGAAGCAGATATGAGAAGAAAGATGCACCTACAAACAAATACCCAAAGAACATGTGGTTTTCTTTGTCTTACCCTTGATTCAGTGGTGAATTATCTAACCATTTCATGTTGCTCTCATTCTCCGAGTCAGACAAACCAATCCACACACTTTCCTTAATGAATGAAGATATGTGTCTCTGTGTGTGAAGAAAAAAAAAAAGGTTGATTCCATCTCCTCTCCTTTAACACACACAGAGGCAGTGCTTCCTAAAATGATAGGTTGCTGCAATCTCATAATAAAAGACCTGATGTGTGGTGCGAAAGTGAGGGTCAAAAGAGTAATACAGGTCAAAGTCACAAGATCAGAGGCAATGAATTGAATGATTGCCACTGAACTCACCTACTTCTCTTTAGTGACCAGATCACCACCATGATCCCTGCAGTACTGCCTGCTGTCAGACCAGCTCTTCACTTCAGTGGAAGTGGAAAAAAAATCTGGACCACACAGACAAACTCATCTTTTAAAACTGTGTGCATAAAAGACAGTGAAGAAAAACAGATTTGTACTAACATCGTTTAGATGCCTTTTTGCTTAGTTCATCACTCAGAGATGTGACTCTGCTTTCTAACTCCAGTTTCTTCTGAGTCAAAGATTCAATGCTTCTCTGTAACTGGTCTTTATCAGCAGTGAGATTGTTGACTCTGGTCTCCAACTCCAGTTTCTTCTGGATCACAAAGTTGAAAATATTCTGCAGTTGGTGTTTTTCAGTCATTAGATCAGTGTAATTGTCCTGTAACTCTTCAACTGTGTTCTTGTAACTCTTTATCAGGTCTCTCTCTGCTCTAATGGTGATGCACAGCAGTATGATGAAGATCAGCAGAAGAACACAAATGAGCCCGAGACTCACTGTGATCAACACCAAACATCTACTTCCTCCTGAGGAACAGGAAGAAAACACACAAATGTCAATTAATAACAGTTCACTTAATTTTAATCACCTATTGCAAGCATTTAGATAATATTGGGCTTTTAGTCAGTACATTCTTTTTTTTTTAATGACAAATATCTGGAATTGCTGTAGCAAAAGGGAACATATGCTTAAAAAGTAAATAGGAAATTAATTGCATGATAATATATTCAATATAAACGCAGAAACATTGACACGTTGTTCTTAAGAATAATGATTGAATTTTTGAGTTTCAGTTTCTCAAACATTATTGCACCATTATTGACACCATCTCTACTTCAGAATAAAATTTATGCTTACCGCACATTTGCGCTTTTCCTTCATCTTGGTGGCGACTCTGCGTTATAGGTCCAGTTGTGCCCTCATTTTCTCTGCTTTAAAAATTCACATTATAGACGCCTGAATTCATTACGTGCTTTTACTCAGTCTTACAGTACAGTAGCCTGTGTTTTTTTTACAGATGAGCTGTAGTCTCTACAATAAATAATTTTTTTTTTTTAATCTTCCTGTTTTCAGTTGTTTAACATAAATCAGTGACAACAGGATATTTGCTTCTGCCCAAAATGCAGCTGAAAAAAGCACAAGGAACGCTAAAGGAAATTCCCCTCTATCTCCATGACTAATCTTTATCAGAGGTAACCATTCAAAGCCAATCAGTGTCATGTTATACAGTGCATCATCAAACCTGCTTGTCAATACAACTAGTGAAGATTTATTCCATAAAATAATGTACTGTTATCAAAACAAAATCTATTTTCTTGTATCTTAGCATGAGAGATCACTTTTCATGTCAATACAGTCCTTATTTGCATCTGCGTCATTCGGCTCACAATTCATGAATTAACAATAACCTATCAGCGAGTCACCACAATCACCTGCCACTACTTACACCAGATCACGTTCACCTGAGTTCTAATTCCCGCACCTGTCATCTGCAATCAAGCCAACATTCAAAAGCACGCTCCTTCCAGTCACTCACTGTCTGGTCTACCATTCACTACACTGAACTTACCAGACTCTCTCTATGCTATTGACTTGTGTCTGCTTACCCTTAGATTCCCGAGGTTCCTCCTTCATCGATCTCCTTCGTTCCTGGATCCCATTCTCCGGAAATCGGATGGGACTCGTGTGAGGTAACTCGCTGGAGCGAGTTTTGCCTGCAGCACTGCATCTCTGCCCTTCCCAAACCGCCTCAAACTCCTCTCACGGCTCAAATAGCCTCCACTCGCATCGAAAGTCAAGTCAAGTCACCTTTATTTATATAGCGCTTTTAACAACTCCGAAAGTCCCGAGCCGTTGGAAACATCCACCATCCCATCTGATTATGTGGCGTTCCAGGATGTTTTCAGTAAGCAGGCTGCCACTCCCCTACCACCTCATCGGCCTTGGGACTGCGCTATCGACCTGCTGCCTGGTAATAAACTCCCCAAGGGTCGAGTGTACCCCCTGTCCATCCCGGAGCGCAAGGCTATGGAGGAATACATCCAGGAGGCTTTTTCTCAGGGTTTCATTCGTCCCTCCACATCACTGGCCGCATCCAGTTTCTTCGTGGGCAAAAATGACGGGGGCTTGAGGCCATGCATTGATTACCGTGTGCTAAACTCCCAGACTGTGAAGCATCCTTATCCACTTCCCCTGGTCCCTGCCGCTCTAAAGGAACTCCGTGGGGCACGCATCTTCTCCAAGCTGGACCTGCGGAGTGCATACAACCTCATTCGAATCCAGGAAGGCGATGAATGGAAGACGGCCTTCATTACCCCATCTGGCCACTATGAATATCTCGTTATGCCATATGGCCTTTCCAACGCCCCGTCCATCTTCCAGGGGTTTATGAACAAGGTGTTCCGGGAGGTCCTCAATGACTTTGTGATTGTCTACATCGATGACATACTCATCTACTCCCGGAACCTGGCCGACCATCACCGTCACATGGCGCAGGTCCTCAGGAAGCTTCGCCAACACCACCTCTTCCTGAAGCTGCAGAAGTGCGAATTCCATCGCCCCACCATGCAGTTCCTCGGGTACGTTATCGGCCAAGAAGGAATTCAAATGAACCAGGGGAAGGTAAAGGCCATTATGGAGTGGAATCGTCCCCAGTCGGTGAAGGAGCTCCAGAGCTTCCTAGGATTCGCGAGCTTCTACCGTCGCTTCATTAAGGATTTCATCTCAGCTCCATTAACCTCTTTGCTCCAAGGTAAGCCCAAGTCCCTGTCCTGGAACCCCAACGCCCATGAAGCCTTCGAACAACTCAAGACCACCTTCAGCATGGCCCCTATTCTTCGTCATCCCGATCCTCTGGTCCCATTTGTGGTGGAGGTGGACGCGTCCTCCCCAGGGGTTGGGGGCGTGCTGTCGCAACTGTACGGCGAGCCTCCATGCCTCCAGCCTTGCGCATATTACTCCAAGAAACTGACCCCAGTGGAGAAAAACTATGATATTGGTGACAGAGAGCTGCTCGCAATAAAACTGTCCCTGGAAGAGTGGCGGCACTGGCTGGAGGGACCCAATCATCCTTTTACAGTTGTCACCGACCACAAGAACCTTCAATATCTTTGTGATGCTAAAAGGCTCAATCCCCATCAAGCCCGCTGGGCGCTGTTCTTCACCAGGTTTCAATTCACCATCACATACCGGCCAGGCAACAGTAACTGTAAGGCTGACGCATTGTCACGAATGCACTCACCAGATGCACCCGCAGAACCTGAGCCAATTCTCCCTCCAGCCCTAATTGTAAGCCCCATTGTTTGGAATATTGACAGGGACATCCAAGCCGCCACTCTCAACGAACCAGCTCCGCTGGGAGGCCCAGAAGGGAAGACGTATGTTCCCACATCTCAACGACTACCCCTTCTGGGCTCAGTTCACAATGTACCGGGCTCTGGACATCCAGGCAGCCAGCGGACCCTCTCACTCCTCCAAGCTCAGTATTGGTGGCCCAGTATGTCCCGTGATGTCATCAGGTACGTTCGAGGGTGCTCAGTCTGTGCCATGTCTAAATCTCCTCTTCACCTCCCCGTAGGCAAGCTCATGCCACTACCCATACCTCAACGGCCCTGGTATCACATTGGGATCGATTTCGTAACTGACTTGCCCAACTCCGAAGGCAACACCTGCGTTCTAGTGGCAGTAGATCGCTTTTTGAAAACCTGCAGACTGATTCCCCTGAAGGGATTACCTACGGTGCTAGAAACGGCTGAGTCACTCTTCACACATGTCTTCAGGAATTATGGAGTCCCGGAGGATACCGTCTCAGACCGGGGCCCGCAGTTCATCTCCCACATTTGGAAAGCTTTCTTTCAACTGCTAGGAAGTCACAGTGAGCCTCTCCTCCGGTTATCATCCCCAGACTAATGGCCAGACTGAGTGCAAGATCCAGGAGCTCGGGCGTTACCTCCGGGCATACTGCCAAGATGATCAGCACAGTTGGGCCTGCTTCCTCCCATGGGCCGAGTATGCACAAAACTCCCTCCGACAAAACACCACCGGACTCACACCTTTCCAGTGCATATTCGGCTACCAACCTCCACTCTTCCCATGGACCGAAGAGCCATCGGAGGTCCCAGCTGTGGACTACTGGTTCCGAGCTAGCGAGAGAGTGTGGGACTCAGCTCACATCCAACTTCAACGTGCAGTGCGGAGGCACAAAACCTTCGCTGATGCCCGGCGTTCCTTGACTCCCACTTACCAAACTGGACAGCAAGTATGGCTATCGACCCGGGATCTGCGCCTCCACCTGCCTTGCAAGAAGCTGAGTCCCCACTACATCGGTCCGTTCCCGATACAGAGGCAGATAAATGAGGTCACCTACCAACTCCAACTTCCACCCCGGTACAGAATTCACCCCACCTCCTAAAACCCTTCTCTCCTTCTGCACCCGAACTCATGGCACCAGCAGAGCCTCCTCCTCCAGAGATCCTCGAACAACCATCTGTCTACCAGTTCAAGGAAATCCTGGATTTGCGGCGGCGGGGCGGCCGACTAGAATACCTGGTAGATTGGGAAGGATATGGACCAGAGGAAAGATCCTGGGTGGCCCGGGACAACGTTCTTGACCCCACATTGCTAGAGAAGTTCCATCGGACCCATCCTAATCGTCCCGCACCCAGAGGCCGTGGTCGCACC
>NW_015542755.1:164545-170292 GCF_001515605.1 Sinocyclocheilus anshuiensis
GAATACCTGGTAGATTGGGAAGGATATGGACCAGAGGAAAGATCCTGGGTGGCCTGGGACGACGTTCTTGACCCCACATTGCTAGAGGAGTTCCATCGGCCCCATCCTAATCGTCCTGCACCCAGAGGCTGTGGTCACCCCCGTCGCTGCTTGAGGGCGTCACGAGCCGCCCCTGGAGGAGGGGGTAATGTCAGCGAGTCACCACAATCACCTGCCACTACTTACACCAGATTACGTTCACCTGAGTTCTAATTCCCAGCACCTGTCATCTGCAATCAAGCCAACATTCAAAAGCATGCTCCTTCCAGTCATTCACTGTTCAGTCTACCGTTCACTACACTGAACTTACCAGAATCTCTCTATGCTATTGACCTGTGTCTACTTACCCTTATATTCCCGAGGTTCCTCCTTCATCGATCTCCTTCGTTCCTGGATCCCATACTCTCTGCAAACCTACAAAAGGAAAACCATCTGCTTAACCAAGCTAAGACTCACAGAACTGTCTATTGAGTTGGATACTCACCATTCATTGTTTCAGTTATTCTACCTCTGCAATTCCTGTCAATAAACCTGTTTATCCTTAACTAACCTGTTGTCTCCGGCTTGATCTGTGACATAACCACAGTGCTGCAGTGTCAAAGGTAAAATCCAATAGAGGCTTTCCTGCTGATCTGTATACAGTTTTTCTTTATTAGTGATCAGTGTGCGTCAGTTCACTAAAAGTCAAGAAGAAGCATCCACCACCGGAGTGTCCACATTGTCGAACCTGGTCCCCTTTAAAAAAAAAGTTTGGACACCCCTGCCATGGAGTCATAAACCAGATACTCAAGAATAATGTATGAAATGAAAACAAAAATGGCAAGTTTAATATGGTAATGACAGTAATTGAACATTTTATTCAAACAGAAAGCAATTCAACTCAAAAGCAGTTTTACAGACACAATATACACTCAATAGATTTTGGACTTTTACTGTGATTGTCTCCTCAACACTCCAGAGCAACAAATGAGACTCATGATAACAGCTAGAATAAGATCATATTAATATAGAGCTGCTTGTGATGGAGCAAAACATGAACACATCAGAGGTTTGGTGTCTCAGATCACCCTGATACACGCCATGAGAAACAGAATATTATTAAAACATTAAGAAAATTGACAATTTCACATTTTCTTTCTAAAAAAATCATAACAATTGACAGTTTTTTTTTAAAGACATGGACCTCAATCAAAAAATACACTCTTAAAAATAAAGGTGCTTCACGATGCAATAGAAGAACCTTTTTTACCTAAATGGTTCCATAAAGAACCTTTAATATCTGAAGAACCTTTCTGTTTCACAAAAGGTTCTTTGTGGTGAAATAAGCTTCTTCAGATTATAAAAAGGTAAGAAAGAGATGGTTCTTTAAAGAACCTTTGACCGAATGGTTCTTTGTGGAACCAAAAATGGTTCTTCTATGGCATCGCTGTGAAGAACCTTTTAAGCGCCTTTATTTTTAAGAGTGCATGCATTCACAATAAGAATGATTATATTATATATAGAAGCAAAACCATGACAAGATGGGATGAACCCTATTTCTCACAAACACCTTTTCTCTTCTCTGAACATGGCAGATCATTCCAGTTGTTCAGGACCGGATTTGAAGGCATCATTTCAATACAGTCCTCATGACTATGTTGGTCATTCGGCTCACCTGGGAACCAGAACCTAAACAACATGTATCACATGTTCAGTTTTTAAAGAGCACAAATTTATGAATCAACAATACTCACAGTATAACAGCATGTTTTGAGAATAAACTAAAGTAATACAGAAGCTTGAGCAAAAGTGAAAATGCAGAAAAGAATAAGAGAGACAGTAAGATAATTTTTTTTCAGTATTTTTGCATAAAATTCTAGGCTAACCGATGCATGTCATTTGCACTTACATATTGTTGCTCTTTTTTTAGTTTTGATTGCTTCTATTGTCCTCATTTGTAAGTCGCTTTCGATAAAAGCGTCTGCTAAATGACTAAATGTAAATATAAATGTAAGAGAGAGAATAATATTCTTAATAGAATTTACAGTATTTAAAGTGGTTTTAGTTAGGTGTTTGTGGAAGAGTTTTGTGGAAGAGGTTGATTTTTAGCCCTTACCCTCTATTCAGCAGTGAATTATCCACCCATTTCATGTTGCCCTCCTGCTCTGTGTCAGACAAACCAATCCACACTCTCTCCGTGGTAAAAGAAGATATGAACCTCTGTGTGTGGAGAGGAATAACAAGGAATAAGTGTGATTTCTCTCATTCATTAACAGACACTAACACAAACTCACCTGCTTCTCTTCAGTGTTGATAATGACCAGATCAGCTCCATGATCCCTGCAGTACTGCCTGCTGTCAGACCAGCTCTTCAACTCATTGGACATGAAAAGCCAACCTGAATCACAGAAACATGCACTTTATAAAACATAAAAATAAAAAAAAACATATGTGTACTGACCTTGTTTAGATGATTCTTTCTTCAGTTCCTCACTCAGAGAAGTGACTCTTCTTTCTAACTCCAGTTTCTTCTGACTCAAAGAGTTGAAGTTGTTCTGTAACTGGCTTTTCTCAGCAGTGAGATCTTTGACTCTGGTCTCCAGCTCCAGTTTCTTCTGACTCAAAGAGTTGAAGTTGTTCTGTAACTGGCTTTTCTCAGCAGTGAGATCTTTGACTCTGGTCTCCAGCTCCAGTTTCTTCTGACTCAAAGAGTTGAAGTTGTTCTGTAACTGGCTTTTCTCAGCAGTGAGATCTTTGACTCTGGTCTCCAGCTCCAGTTTCTTTTGACTCAAAGAGTTAAAGTTGTTCTGCAACTGGCTTTTCTCAGCGGTGAGATCTTTGACTCTGGTCTCCAGCTCCAGTTTCTTCTGACTCAAAGAGTTGAAGTTGTTCTGTAACTGGCTTTTCTCAGCGGTGAGATCTTTGACTCTGGTCTCCAGCTCCAGTTTCTTCTGACTCAAAGAGTTGAAGTTGTTCTGCAACTGGCTTTTCTCAGCAGTGAGATCTTTGACTCTGGTCTCCAGCTCCAGGTTCTTCTGACTCAAAGAGTTGAAGTTGTTCTGTAACTGGCTTTTCTCAGCAGTGAGATCTTTGACTCTGGTCTCCAGCTCCAGTTTCTTCTGACTCAAAGAGTTGAAGTTGTTCTGTAACTGGCTTTTCTCAGCAGTGAGATCTTTGACTCTGGAGTCCAGCTCCAGTTTCAAAGAGCTGAAGTTGTTCTGTAACTGGCTTTTCTCAGCAGTGAAATCTTTGACTCTGGTCTCCAGCTCCAGTTTCTTCTGACTCAAAGAGTTGAAGCTGTTCTGTAACAGGTCTTTCTCTGTTTGATCTCTTGAACTGGACTGTAACATGTGTGTAGCTTGTACTTCTCTCTCTGCCGTGAGCTTGATATGCAGAACTACAATGGCAGTCACCAGGAAAATGCACATGAGGCTAAAACACACTGTGCTCAACACAACACACTTATTTCCTATTGACAAACCTCCTGCCAAAAAGAAAAACATCAACATTCTAATAAAAATTGTAATCACTTTTTTTTGTTGAAATAGATAGGCCTTTAAGGAATATGTTCACTATTACAAAGATCTTAAAGTGCACTCCTGAACATATGCATTTGACTTCACACTACACGTCTTACTGTGGTTTCGAGCTCTTGCTTCAGTGTAGCTGAGTTTTCGGTCCTTGTTTGCATAAGTATCTCCATCTCTGTCCAGTCCCATCTCATTGTACTTGCTGCAGGTCTCGTGGTTGTCATTTTTATAAACACTCACTAGTTCCATGATCACTTCTCTTCAGCTGTGGACTTCGGGAGGACGAGTGCAGGGTTTAATATAGAGAACTTCCCCTAGAATTTACATACTGCTGACTGTCAAGAATGCAAACTTTGATGAACTGTACAGCTTCTCAACAAAAATGTTGGGTTCAAGGAATCCCCCCTCATTTATTTCGCAAAAACTTCATTTTAACCAGGGGCCAAACTCAACTGTTAAAAAAAAAAAAAAAGATTTTTCTTACTGGTCTTATAGTTATATTAAATGCATCTATTTTAATACAACATATGTTTCTGTAAAAATATAGAGCTGTTTTTTTTTCTTAGTGACAAACAGCAAAGCTCATTATGCCACTTTCTTTATATACTGGTGAATATCAGTAAAATAATTCTTGTCTTTATTGTGGATTTCTGTGAATTTGCTTTCAAATTTTCCAAAACAACTACAGAAGTCTTTAATATCATAGGCCTACATCACAATTTTTTTTAAACAGCATAGAGAAGCATTAAAAATTAACTTGTTACTGCATGTGCACTCATTCCACAAAGTCCTTTCTGACATTTATATACCAGTATGCTCAGTGTCACTATGAGGTGATGAACTACAGACTGATGTGCTGTGCTACACATAAATGCACATTTCTCTCCAAAAATACGGATGCTATTTTGCTTACATTTATTTGATTTTAACTTTAAATCCTGCTGAGCTTAAATAATTGGAAAACTGAACTTGCACAACATAAGGTTACTCTGAAGTAAACATTATAATGAAGCATCTGAGTAAAAAAAAAAAATTGCATATCGCCATCCATAATAAATCAGTAGGCTACTTTCAAAAATTAGCCTTCAAAAACAAGTTTTGGAATTGTGAATAAGGGGATGATCAGAACAGAGGATCTTGCTTAACCATATTTATTATGGAAATTTGCTTAGACATGCATGTGCCCCAAACACCTTAAGAATGGTGGTGTAAGCAAGTCATGCTTAGGTATGCATTAATTCATAGCTGAATAACAGGATAATTACGAAAAAAAAGCAACAGTCAAAATTAACTCATAACTCATGTATTGCATACATTTAAAGTTGAAAATGAAGCTATACTGATTTTCTGTTTAATTTAGTCACTGAGCATCTCAAAGCAATAGTCTGGCATTTGACTTATTAGTTGCAGCCGAAGCGCAGATCCTGCTGGAGACTCAACATGCCGTTGTATTTTTCTTTGAGTTCTTCGCTAGTCTTGCTCTCCTCCAAACTGGGCCAGAACTCCAACCACGTCCTCTCGCCCAGAGCATACTGACCGCTGGGAGACATCAGAGGAATTTTACTTAAAAGAGACGGTTTGTATACATTTGACCATTCAAAAGTATTTCATATTTCAAGCTCTGTTATTAATACAGATGCACATTCACAGATCAGGGCACACACACTTTGGATCACAGGTCAAATGTACTTACATTCTGCCCTCCAGTTGGACATCATCAGCCTGGCCCATGATCAGATAGCTCTCACCTCGCTTCAGATCCAAAGCTTCTTTGCAAGAGATCTGTAAGGAGAAGGTACGCTGCTCCCCCTCCACGTCGATTTCTGGACCTACACAAATTCATGTGTATGACATGTGACATGTTTGATTTTCTCTCTCTTGCTCTGAGTTATCACTGACTCAACATGGCAAAAAATCACCAGTGTCTGGTAAGATAAAGACCATTGAAGGGGGTCATATGATGCGATTTCAATTTTTCCTTTCCCTTTGAAGTGTTACAAGCTCTTGGTGCATAAAGAAGATCTGTAAAGTTGCAAAGACTAAAGTCTCAAATCCAAAGAGATATTCTTTATAAAAGTTAAGAGTCAACCCACGCCTACCTAAAACAGCTCGTTCTAACACGCCCCCACATGTCTATGTCACGATGTGGGAAGATTTGCATAACGCCGCCCAAATGTTCACGCAAAGAAAGAAGGCGTA
>NW_015542755.1:170520-174633 GCF_001515605.1 Sinocyclocheilus anshuiensis
ACATAATGTTTCTATAAAGTGGGGCAGGGCCAACTTTGCAAGGACAGTCTGGCGCTTCTGACTCACATCCTGTAAGTACGTTTTTTATATTTAAATAATTTGCCAATGATGATTCAAACGTGAGTTTTGAGCAGTGTAGAGTAGCGCTTGTTGTTTGTTGTTTCTCCGATTACAAATGCAGACATGGTTTTATGTTTACGCAGTGTGATACGCAATGCAATGCTTAAAAAGACAGTATAAGTCATTATAATCAGTAATTATGTCCCCACTGGATGCAACAAATGCCTCGTTTATAATGGGTTTTAATGTTATTGTCTCGTTGCTCCGGCCTGACAGGGCATCACAGTATGGTAAGGGGCGTAACATTTCCGTCACACGCTTGAGGCATTCGGCCAATCACAACGCACTGGATAGCTGGCCAATCACAGCACACCTCGCTTTTCAGACCGATGAGCTTTGTAAAAATGTACGCGTTTCAGAAAGGCGGGGCATAGAGGAGAAACAATAATGTACATTATATGGAAAATAATGTTTTTTGAACCTTAAACCGCATAAACACATTGCATTACACCAAATACACAAAAGAATGTTATTTTTAGCAGCATCACATAACCCCTTTAAGACCAGACGTGAGTAGCTTGTTTTGTATGGATTGAAGTTATACATTTATCAGAAGAACATCTGTAAATCACTTTGCACCTTACTGTTGAAATAAGCATAACATTAAAATGACAGAAGAGTGAGGAGTTATACCTGTTTTGAGGGCAAGTTCAATCCTCACATCGTAATAGACTGTTAAGGCATCCTCATGTTCTCTCAAAACAGCAGCTTTATAAACTGTAGAAATGGATTAGATTGATGTAGCATCTTACTGATCACCACATTAATTAATAATTACAGTATATAGGAAAAAAAAACTCACTCATTGCACCAAAACATGCACACACACATAATAAATTACCGTAATTTATTTTAGGATCACAGGCTTTCTTATTACGGTGAGCCTCAAGAATTTTCTCCTTCTTTTGAAGGCTGCAGTTTTCTGTTTCAGCAATGGAAAGAAAAATTAACCTGATGTAGATTAAAGGTATAACTTTGTATGTCTTCTTTGCACTTTTTTTTTTTTTTGGAATTATTATTACACTGAAACACGCTACCTTCGGCACACTGACAGACATCGTTCTTACAGATTTTCTGAAAAGCTCCTTCCTTCCTGGTGGGATGATAAAACCTCACACAGCGATTTTCTGAAAATGGAAGAACGGTCACATAATGTTCATTGTCCTGCAGCATCAGAAATATTAAAGTAGTCAGCCGTGAAAATAATGTAAAAACAAGTCAAATATAATATAAAGTGTCAGTGGCTCATTGAGTTTTTTATTTTTATTTTTTTAGAATTTGTGTAATAAATTTGTTTATATTTTTTAATGAATAAAGATTGTTGTTTAATAATGATTCAGTAGCTATGTTTATTTTAATAGATTTACTCTGGAATACTTTTTGCAACAACTTTATTGGATGCTAATACCATAGCCAATGGGCAAAACATATGTAAATAGGGGCGGGAACACAGCGCCGCTCTGTGAAGCGCAGAGTGAAGAGAGAAATGTTTAGTGACACGGTGGTTTCAAATGGCAAACAAGACCATTCTAAATGTAATTCTACTCACATTTTTTCTTTTTCCGGTAACAGAGTACCAAACAAACACGCACACAAGCGCAAGCGCAACCTCCACAATAATCCGTGTATCATTCGATCATTCGTTTTTTTTATTTAATATTGAAAGTAGAAAAATGAGAAAACGGCTCCTTTTGAGTTTTTTCATTTTTTTCCAAAAAACGAAAAACGAGAATTCAGCTTAAGTTTTCATTTTTCGTTCATGGGTAGAAAAATGAATAAACAGCTTGAATATTCGATTTCTACATGTGGGCGGGAATTAAACGCCCCTTTCTGCTGATTGGTCAGCCGAAGATCAAACCGTGACTTCATCAGTTCTTCTGCAGTATCACGCAGCAGAATAATAGTCCTCTGCTGCTGCAGTTGTATGGATTCTTAACGCATTTATTGCAACTACATTTAATAATTTTTGATCAAACAAACAGGCTAATGAATAGCTCGACACAACTCATGCTGGGGCAGAGTCTAGACAGGCCTTTCTTCTGTGTAGATATAAATTCTATTCTTTGCATCAGCTGGGCATGGCAGGGTATGATATGACAGCTGTAGATTAAAGGTATAACTTAATAGCTAAATTAATATTGAGTACTGATTGATGTTCATTTGGATTTTTTTCCCCATCGAGGGGAAATAACTTAATACTCTGTCATTTATAGTCGTATACAAGTTGTGTCGAGCTATTCATTAGCCTGTTTGATGAGAAAAATATGAAATTGCTAAAATGGTTTATTAATCCGACCAACTGCAGCAGTGGAGGACTATTATTCTGCTGCGATACTGCAGAAGAACTGATGACGGCACAGTTTGATCTTTGGCTGACCAATCAGCAGAAAGGGGCACTTAACTCCCGCCCACATGTAGAAATCGAATATTCAAGCTGTTTATTAATTTTTCCACCCATGCGGAATTCTCCTTTTTCGTTTTTTGGAAAAAAAAACAAAAAACGAAAAAGGAGCCGTTTTCTAATTTTTCTACTTTCAATATTAAATCAAAAAACTAATGATCGAATGATACACGGATTCACAATGACCATTTAAACGGTAATGGTTTTTCCATTTCATTATAACTGAAATCAAAGTGTGATTTGCATGTTAGGTTATTAGTTTCTTTACTTGCCCAAATCAAAAAGAAGCCACTCCCAGATCTCATGTTCTTCATTCAATGTAAGTCTATGGGATTTCTTTTTTCTTTTTTAAATATGTTTGGCCTGTTGCATTGTCAGACTAAAAAGGCAAGTGCGACTGCTTAACACACGTTTCCATGCACATCAGCTTCATACCTATAGAGTAGTATTCATATACAGTGACTGCTGCTGGTTGAAGGAAGCCTCCATTCATTATTCTGTGCAGCCGGAATGAAATCCTATCTTCCCTGGTATGAGAAATCTGCAGAGAGTGTTAAATGCAGACAGCAGTCACCTTATAGTAAGCATGCAGGTGTGTGTGTGTGTGTGTGTGTGTGCACTTGCGTTACCCCAAATCATTTTAATATTAATAGAATTGATGTAGTCATTCTCACAGTAATTACTAATTATAGTAGTTAGGACTATATGTCCTGATCTCTTGATAATAGTCTCACTAAGCTTTTGGTAATGATGGCACCATTTTTTGTTTTTTACATTACAACACTTTTATATTAGTGTTTTCAATGTAAAACTGACACAGAGACCTGGTCCAGGTAGAGGATGAGGGATCCTCGCTCTGAAAGCTGCTTGTTCATCTCAAATTTCTGAATCATCCTGTCATGTCCAGTTGACAGCTACAAAAAGAAACAAGTTAGTATTGGAAAGTTTGACAATGTGGCCACTTTAACATCCAGTGGAGCACAGAGTATGGCATTTGTGAGAAAATCTTCGCACTAATGGTATGTTTTAATATACTAAACTGTTGTTCTTGCTATAGTTATAATATACAATATTATAATAGAACATAGTTATTATAATACAACATAGTTGTGATTGAAAATTATTATATAACAGAAAGAGTTTGCTACCACAGTTTGCACAGTTGATGTACATAGAGTCTGTGTCTCTCAACTTTTTTGTAGTGGAAAAAAAAAGCAGTTTGTTGGGACTAACACTATATGCACATTGCAATTAAAAACCCCTGAAGTTCTTAATTTCATTTTGTCAAAAGCAAATGTGAATAATAGAAATGTGATTCATACCGCCTTAAGATCATTCTCATCCACAACAAATCCTGTCAGTAATGATATGTCCAATATAGACATGGTGGCGTCTCTGTCAACAGACAGATATCTGTGGAGTCATCAAAGCAAATGTGAGATTTCTTTAGCACTACTGGCGTTGCAAAAATAAGGGGTTCAGAAAGATCTCCAAAACTCACCTGGTATTGATAATGAGTTTGTAACTCTCAGTTGCTCCTTGATATGTAACTAAAAAAAAAAAAAAAAAAAAAAAAAAACATTTCCTGTTAT
>NW_015542755.1:174851-193697 GCF_001515605.1 Sinocyclocheilus anshuiensis
AGATACATTTCCTGTTATTTTCCATATTTGTTATAATTCATGTGCCAAATAAATAAATGTGAATGTACACAAGATAGTAATGGGCAATTATTACAACAGGTAAGGTATATTTCAACCCAACAAATAGCTAACTTTTGTTTCATTATATATATTATATTTTGTTTTGCATCAAGAAAATGAAGTCAATTTTAGGACCATCAATATTTCACATTTTACAATTACACATTTTTAATTAAATAAAAAGTATTACAACATTTTGCACTGTAAGCAAAAGGGCTTCATTTTCCTTTTTATGCAAAACATAACCACCAAATGACAACAGTGACAGAGCAGCATGAAATTATTAACCTTTATTAGCCCTTTCAAAAGCCAAAGCAAGCTCAAAGTTCTTGCAAGTACTTTTGCTTTCTTTTGGTTTTGCATAGTACTCAGTCACAACCTGCAGAGGAGAAAACAACACAATTAAAGACAGTATATAAGGTCCGATTTATCTCTGATTATTGCTTTCTTCAGTCACTCACAGTTACAGAGGCCTCTCCAGAACCCTTGGCACTGATAGTGATATGCTTGTTGGATGGAATCTGTTGATAAAATATATAATAATATTAATAATAATTGTAGCGTCTGCTTATGATCATTGTTGATCATTTAGGCTTTATATCTTCGAGACCCTTATAGCCTTTTGATATTTGCATATAAATTACAGACATGGCCCCACATTCTACATTTATATTGGTGCTAAATTGCCAATGCCACCCCCCCCACTACTATCAAAAAGATGCTAAATAGCGAACTACCCTCATGCTCACAATAACGCACATACATAAAGACATGTTCTTTATTTAAACTAATTAATCGTTTACAAATGTATCTGGTATATGCATGTGTTGTTTGTATGTTTCCCTATTACATTAGCCTAGTTACCACTCGTTATTTGTATTAGTTAAACTCTAAATGCTTATATTCAGGCGTATGAATGTATCTCTGGTTTAATATCTTCTAGATGCTTCTTTCTTGGTATTAAAATTATCTGCTCTTTATTCCTCAAACAATGATGTACACTATGTGATCGTGAAATGCATCATACTATGTGTACTATATTTTGGGTAAAACTGCACCAATCCTTCAGACCAGCAATAAACATGCAAATGGGCCATAAATGGAGACAAAAAAAAAACTTCTCCCGCTCAAAAATTCACGCCTGGTATTGGCCATTCCATCCAAAGGTGGGTGTGACTAGGAACTATTAAAAGTCCCTAACTCAGATTAATCATTGTTTAAACCCTTCTTCTTGAGACGGACACTCTCCAAGACTCTTCAAGACTCTCCTCTTGAGTTTGACTTTCCAGCAGTTTTACCTTCAAGAAACTTTGTCGATTTGCTGTGGACTCTCTGATCTTCAGAAGAACCAGACAAAGGCCTCCAGCTCACTTCTAACGAACTCACCAAGAACCTCCGTCTTCTTCTGCATCCGGACTCTTGTTGCAGCAACAAAGCCAATGCAAGTAACCGTTCCAACTATGTAGATGCGTGTCCAAGTTTAGGCCCCTTTATCAAGGTGATTTTTGATTCTCTGATGATTCTCATTGGGTTGTGGTTAATTGATGTTAAATACTGCCATTCTTTTGTTCTTCTCTCTCTCTTTCCTTACTTTCCTTCATTCTATATATATGTGTTTTGCTTAGTTTAGTTGTATGTTAGCTATAGTTTCATGTATTAAATCCCTTATGTTCACAATTGATTGTCTCTGTGTGCTGCTCACAATTCGGGGTCACTGAATGTTGAATCTTGCTACATGCTAAATTACTGCTAGTACTGAATAAAGAAGGAAATTTTCCTTTCCTTGGTCAGGAAAATAATCTTTCCTAGAATTGATAAATAATTACATTGCCTGCTCGGTGGATGGATCAAATAATTGTAATATTGATTATGCTACAGTTAATTCTAAGATCTAATCTAAATATTTATTATTAATCATAACCAGTTATAATTAATTATAAATATTTCCCCTTTGAGCTAATTTGCTACATAATAATAATAATAATAATAATAATAAATACATTATATATAATTTTTTCATCTTGATAAAATATATCAAATGTAGCTGGGTAATATTAGACTGAAAAATAGAAGTTTCATCTTAAACCAGGTATACATTAAAGATAGTCGCTCATACAATATGTTGTGACTTGTTGCATTAAAGAGATAGTTCACCCAAAAATGAAAATTCTGTCATTAATTACTCACCCTCATGTCGTTCCAAACCTGTAAGACCTTCGTTCATCTTCGGAACACAAATTAACATTTTTGATGCATTCCGAGAGCTCTCTGACCTTCCCATAGACAGCAAGGATCCTTACATGATCAAGGCTCAGAAACGTAACAAGGAGATCGTTAAAATAATCAGTGACATCAGTGGTTCAACCGTAATTTTATGAAGCTACGAGAATACTTTTTGTGCACAAAGAAAACAAAAATGACGACTTCAATCAACAATTCGTCTTCTCTGCGTCACCCTATAGCACCATTTTGGAGAGTATCACATATAGAATTTTCATTTTTGGGTGAACTATCCCTTTAACTTGGTGCATAGTCTTAACTGCATAAATGAAATATATATTAATCCTTGTTAAAGTCCTTGTTTGATTAACATTAATGAAACAGACAGCAGCAGGTATATTAGGCTGTGGTCACTTTAAGACCTAATACACCAATCCACTGTAAAGAAACACATTAGTTCTTATCAACTGTTGATATTCTCTTTAGGGGTGTCGAAATTAATAATTTCTACAATGCATCGCGATGCAGACGTGGATGATTCGGTATCGGTTCAGTAATAGACCATAACCGATTATAACGTACTGACGCTTTTCTGACGTCATTTGTCGCATACGTGCTTTGTCGCGGTAGCATACAATGGTGGAGGGAGGCGAGTGCGAGTAATTAAAAATGCTCCAACTACTTTAAAAGCCGACATCTGGGCACATTTCGGCTTTTATGAACAACCTGGTAAGCACGACCTGGAAAAGACACACGCTATTTATTGACAAAATTGTATACGTGTGAAGTAAAATTGAAAATTGAGGATGCAGTGCATCGTCAATGCATTGTGATATCGAATTGAACCGAATCGATGACATGATAATCGTAATTGAACCAAACGTGAGACCAGTGTAGGTTCACACCCCTAATTCTCTTCAGACATAACCGACTGTACTTATTAAGTGTTGATGTTCACTTAAGAGATAACTGACCGTGTTTAAGTGAATACAATCGTAATTGAACCAAACGTGAGACCAGTGTAGGTTCACACCCCTAATTCTCTTCAGACATAACCGACTGTACTTATTAAGTGTTGATGTTCACTTAAGAGATAACTGACCGTGTTTAAGTGAATACAAATACAAACTCACCTTTTCTGTTTGTGCGAGATAAGAGTTGTCTTTGCTGAACTTCCACACAATCGGCTGCCGGCTGCCGTCCACTCGGATCGTCATCTCCAGGTCTAACTGCCTTATTTCTTTCATTTGAATCCTGTACTCTGCTACGGCCTGAAACACCATGATGGTGGCCTGGGATGGAGGAGACAAGTTTGAACGGATGTGTAGGCTTCACCTTTTTGGTCTTAAATTGTTTATGGTCTTTTCTTAAATGTTGCATATTGAACATGTGGACAGATGTGCAATGCAGATGTGCATGCTGGATGTAGACTACAAACCTGAGTCGTGCCATATCCTCCACTGTACTGCCTCTGGTTGTTGAGCCAGTTTACGATGGGAGCTGCACTCTGAAAGTCTTGAGCTTTTACGAGAGCCAAAAGCGCATAGGCCGAAGCCTCTAAAGTAAAGCTACTGCTTCCAGGGACAGGCCAGTGACTTCCATCTGTTTGAGAATAATTGAATTATGTTTTGTTTGTAAAGCGCTTTTCAACATACAGATTGTTTCAAAGCATCTACACTTTTTGTTAATGGAGAGCAAATGTGAAAAACAATCAGATTTTATACTTGTTGACTTTTAGTTTTATATTGTGTCGTCATTGTTGATTTGTTTATGCCAGTCATCATTCATTCCCTTATAAGCTTGTATGTTTAGTCTTTATTGCTTTGAACATACAGTAATGCAATGTAAATGTAAATGTAATGTTGTTATGAAATCACTTAGGCAAGTACAACAAGAAATATTAATGCTGTTAGGGTGAAATGGGTGCAGCATTGACATTTAAGCACACATAAACAGACAAATCACATTATTTTCTGAACAGGTTAAATTAACCGTTCACATGAATTCAACAGAAATGGCTGTATCTTTACCTGCAGAGGCTTTTCTCAATAGGACTTGTTTGTCAAGTGCATTTTCATTGGCAAGAGCATAAGATGTCATTGCCACTGCGTAAGGATTTGTCAGACCATGTAACTGAGATCTGAGGTACACAATGGCCTTATGTATGCTACTGTCAAGACTCTAAAGAAAAAAAAAGTTGATTGGAGAGAATAAATTACATGGAGTTGCATTAAAAAATATACAAATTGACCTAGAAACACGTTAGCTTTTTCAAGGGTTTCATTTTAACTCAAAGACTAGCAGGACCTACTGAGATTTGGCCGGCACAAATGCTTTTCCCCTCCTGCAGGGCAATGAGCACAAAAGCCGTCATGGATGCTTGTGAATTTTCCCCACCTACGTTCCCCTGTGCACAATGTTGAAATTGTGATATTAGAAACAATTAAAGGTGCGAGTAAACGTATGGTCACATTTACCATTGCTCTGTGAAATTTTGTGAGTGAAATCCAGTCATTTCAATGAGAAACGGAGCAATATTGAATTTCACCAAATAAACATCCAGCAACAAAAAAATCTCCCTATGTGAATTGGTAGTGCTGACCACTAACAAGCTTTCTGGTTGATGTTCGGCGGTGACTTCTGTGTGGGCGGAGACTCAAAACTTAGCAACAAAGCAAAACAGAACCGCATTTGGAGTTGCAAGTTTCAGTTCAACCCTTCAATTCAATATAAAATTAAAAAGAGGCTGTTTGGACAGCATGTACTTAGGTTGGTCTGTTTGCTAGCTGGTAGAATAGCACTGTATGTTTATTTCATCATCTTTATTACCGTATTTCATTCATGCTATTTTGTCACATTCGGCCCTGCTTTATTTTAAAATGCTTTCTTCATATTCTAGCTTAATCTGCTAAGAAAACACTCATTCTGTTTGTTTGAACCGAGCAGGAACAGGACATCAACATAACGCCAGGTTGACGTTGGACATAACGTCAGACAGACGTTGCATTTTAGTTGAGAATGAAAATCGGGTTGACCAGTATTTGACGCCAATTTGATGTTGACTTAACATTGGATTTTGGTTACACAACTTAAAAACAGCAAATATCAACATCAGCTGACGTTCCCGCGTGATTGGGCGATCACGACTGGACGTGATTGGACATCAAATTAACATTGACATTAGACGTTGAATTGACATTGAATTTTGGTCACCCAACATCACAACCGAAATTTTACCAAATATCAACGTCTTATGACATTGTATGCCTGCTGGGAAGGTTTCAAAACATCAACTTCTAACTCGATGAGTACTTTGTGGTGGGATTATTTGGCCAATGGCAATAGCAGTGTAGGGACATGTTTGAAAACATAGCTTTTTTAGTCATTGTTGGCCCACATAGAGAAATAAGAGTAGCTTATAGCTTCAAAGTTGCTGCATCAAAATGCCATGATGTTCTGTTCTCATCTCTTATGGGCTTAAGAGTACTTGGAACATAACACATAAGCTGTACGGACTACTTTTTGGCACTTTTGGAGTTTGACTTGAATTTTTCCATTAATGCTCAATTGAAGAAGGAAAGTCGTACAGGTTAAGAACGACATGAAGGTGAGTAAAAGATGAGCAATCTCCATTTTGGGGTGAACTATCACTTCAGTGTTATAGATTTTAAAACAGGTCTCACTCACAGTCATCCCTCCAGTAATTACTGGGGCATCTTCTCTGAAAACACCATCAGGTAACTGCTTGTTCAGTATGAGCCACTTGAGAGCAGAGCAGATCACATTCTGGTCTATGTTTACAATGTTACTGGCCATGGCAAACACTTTAGCAACATATGCTGTCAACCTTTAGGAGAAAGAAAACCAAAATTGAGTCTTAATTATGATGAGATTCTTGAGTAACAGTTTTTATTGACCAAGCAGAAATATTGAGAAATATATTAGTTACCAAGTGCTGCTTGGACGGCTAATATATGCGGCATAGGACCCGTCATTTTTACGATATGCCAGCTGTTGATTGTAACCTGTTCATCAAGACAATAAGAGGGGCATACTATATGAAACAAACATTTAGGAGCAGAATAGTTGACTTTGCAGTGTTTAGTTTACCTTTCGTGATGTACGTAGCAGCTGTCTGCCTCAGCCCAGCGCTCACGGTGTGTCACTGATTGGTTTTGTCCAAGTAATATGTTGCAATAACAGGCATCGTTAGGCCAATCATGTTCTGCTCCCCACAGCCACCAGGCAGGATAATCAAGGAACCCATGGCCTGACCGCTAATAGCCTTCTCTATTGTTATACTAATTGTATCTCCTGTGCACAAGAGACTGACATACTGGTAAAAACAAGGCCTATTTTTATTTTACAAACTTACAGCAGATACCAGAAGAGTCACCTATTGCGGATATATATGTGCTTGCAGGTGTGTTGGGCGCCTGGTCCCTCAGTATAAGGCTCTTGATAACCTCCACATGTTCACCACCTGTTTCAGAAAGACAAGAACTGTACAGTCACACTTCACTCTTATTTGTGCATGCAGGACATGAATTGTCAATGACTGGTGTGACCGTTATTTAGCATCTGATTGAGGCCAGGAGAGACACTGAGGTTCACCCAAAAATGCTAATTCTGTCATTAATTACTCACTCTCATGTCGTTCCAAACCTGTAAGACCTTCATTCATCTTCAGAACACAAATTAAGATATTTCTGATGAAATCCGAGCGCTCTCTGACCCTCCCATAGACAGCAAGGATACTGCCACGGTCAAGGCCCATAAAAGTAGTAAGGACATCGATAAAATAGTCGATGTGACATCAGTGGTTCAACTGTAATTGTAGATTTTCATTAAGTTTGGTCAAAACGCCTTCAGACTAAAAAAAATGAAATGAGTGAGTGAGAAAGAGAGAGAGAGAGAGAGAGAGAGAGAACAAAGGGTGTGTGCTATATAGTTCAGATCCGTATGTGAATTCTTAGAAATTAGCAAGGGTGCATGGTTTGCTGTCTTCAAACCTTGAGGAAAGCTGAGGGGAATGAATGTCGAATCATTTCTTTATGTCATCTTTTGGGTACCGTTTACATTAAACCTACACTCAGCAATGAACTGTCTTGTTATTTGATCAAAAAGGTCTAATTTTCTTACCACCACTAGGAGATCTTTCTTCACGCCGTCATTCCCACGTCCTGCAGCAGCTGCCTTCACTTCAATGGCGTGGCGTCCCAAAGCTAATGGGACGATGACAAAAGGGACTGATAATGATGATTTAGCATCTACTGTCACAATGGTATGGAACTTTCCTCTCTTGCTAGCCAGGCTGCAGACGTCTTTGGTTTCCATCAGTTCCACACGTACCTACAAGAAGAAATTAAACTCACATATTCCTTATGACGAAAGGAAGGCTGATAGTGGCATCATGCTGAGGGCCTGTGTGATGGTAAATCATCCAGTCTGACCTTTACTGTTCTGCTGTACAAGTTGTGGATAATGGCCTTGATTTCAATTTGCTCATTGCGCACGGCTGAATATGGCAGCTTTAGGTCAATAAAGAAGTTCTTCACCACTGTCATCTCCTGGACATCTGCCACACAGATACCTTTGTAGAGAAAAAAAGAGAGCAACTTCTTAAAGAAGGCATGCATTGCGGTCCAGTGAGACCGAACAGTACAGAGAAAACACACGATGAAATTTTCTGGGGTAATCAACAGCATGCCACAAATGCAATACACAAGATTGGAAATGGCTGTGAATATTCCTTTAATATTAATTGTATGTTTACAACAACAAATTGTGTTTACAACAAGAGTCTGTACCATGAGTGCTGGACAAGCTGATGGCTGTGATTTCCCAGGTTGTTATGGAGTCTTTCAGCTTGAGTCCATCCCTGGGTAAGGTGGTTGTTTGACTAAAAGAGAGATCATCTTTTACTAAAACAGGAGCATCACTGGCTGAGCAATGACTGTTGGAACTGCAAGTCAAACTCACCACTGGCGGTTCAGTGATGAACATTTGGGTAACACCACTTCCTCCCAAAGCCAACTTTCAGGGAAGAGTGTACGTGTTACAATGTCATCGGAGTTCACAAATTCCTCGCTTTCACCTGAGGGTGAAAGTGTGGTTGATATATTTACGCAAAACACAACCAACACTTTTTTACAAAGTATTTTCTGCAAGTGTAGAACCAAAACTTGTGACATCGCTGGGGTAAATTATCCTGCTCAAGACACACCTGAAGCATGATCTGACTCCAAGCAGATTTGCAAGAGTGAGTTTAAGTTGAAATTTGTACACTATTATTGAAAATGCTCTTACTGCGGGCTAGAATCACTTCCTCAACTGACTCTTCGCGATGGGCGGTCATCTCAGTGCAGCAGTGCAGGAAAGCCCGTATGCACTCCTCTCCATCCACAATGAAAGATGCCCGATACTGACAGGTGATGCTAAAACCATCCATATTCTTCAGTCCATCCAAACAGCATTCTCTCTCAATGCCAGAGTATTTGTTCGCTGGAGGTAGATTACATAAAAGATTAGAGTCTCTTGCCGCCACCCACTGTACTGACTGACAGCCTGAATAGACATTATCACTATTTAGTCAGTGATAAGGCACACCTGTGCAAAAATATGGGGGGGGGGGGGATTGGGGACATATTTAATGTCAATGGTGGTTACGGCCCTGCTATAACTGCTTTTTAGCTATACCTTGATCGATCAATCGAATGATTGTTTAAAAATGGCTTGCATCTTTCTTACATAGAGATCGCAGGAGATCCCATAAGGTTAGATCTCGTCTTTTTCTTCGTGATGAAGATTGGCATTCAGCATCTGGAAAAGAACAACATCAATACTGGAGATTCATTCCTTGACAGGTTATAAAAATCAGGTTATAAAAGTCTGTATATTGATCTATTTGAACATGTCAGAAAAAAAAAATGATGCAAGTACTTGTCCTGACGCCAGTGCCTCCAGCAGAGCTGGACTCAAACAGCAGGCCGGCATCACTGAAGACTTGCATACTGTCTTTTCCACCTCCTGCTGTGCAGCCAATGTCATGGGACTCAACAACATCCCAGATCTGTTGGGGAAAGACACAAGTCAAAGAGAAAAAAGGCAATATATTCAGGTAAGAAAATGTTACCTCTTTTCTGTTCCAATGGTAAGATTCAATTCTCATCTACAAACCTTTGTTTGAGTTATCCTGTTCTTGTTGTTCAGAACATATACGCCTTTATCCACAGCCACCAACCCAACTTTAGCCCCAGGATCTCCTGTTATTCTCAGGCCAAAGTCTTCACCGGGGTCATAGACATTGACTGGATCGTGAACTTCCACTTTAAGCTGGGAGATCAAAGAACATCGATCAACATTACAAACTAAGATTAATTCACAGAGTTTTGTCACCAGGGCTGAATTACCGTTCCCATGCATGTGTCCTTTACGTCAACCCAGACTGAATCAGACACCACCTCAGACGTGCCCACATGGTAATAAGCCACAAAGCGGAAGGACGGCAACATGTCTTTGGTTACAGGCAGAGACAGAGACACTAGAGATTGTCCTCTTCGCATAAACCTGTCTGCTTGAATGATCTGACCTTTACTTAAGATCTGAAAATGAGGCAGATGAAAAAACTCTGAATACATTTACAACATTTAACAAACCACATAAGAACAGACTGCATGAATACAGGCCTCCTGTAGCAAATCAATGCGTTTTTGTAAGAAAAATATCCATATTTAAAACGATATAAACACCGTTCTTTCACTTCTGCTAACTGTCGTAGGTGGAAGCTGTTCCGGCAGATGACGTAGGACGTATGCGTAGCGTAAGCGCCGATGATTAGTGACGAATGCAGAAGCGTGACGGAGAGACAGTAAAACAAATCGCCGGTCACAAATTAGAAGCACAAAACGAGGATTTGTAAAGAAAAACGTCAGAGGATTTCGATTAAAGCCAAGAGGAGACTGGTTTTCCTTTGGCAAAGTAAGGAAACTTTGCTTCCTTTGCTCCTGTAAACAAACGTTGGTTTTCGCGAGACTCACATGTGCATGCTCTGCATGTACGTCCTACGTCATCCGCCGGAAAGGCAGTCTCTTGTGAACGCGCGTACGACAGTTAGCGCAAGTTACACAAAACTGTTTATGAGGTTTTAAATATGGATTTTTTTTGTTTTTTTACAAAAATGCATCGATTCACTAAAGGAGGCCTTTATTCACCCCCCGGAGCCGTGTGATGCGCATTTTAACATGGTTAGATGCACTTTATTTGACTACTTTTGGACTGTTGAACAAAAACACCCGCCCATGCCATTATAAAGCTTGGAAGAGCAAGAACAATTTTTAATATAACTCTGATTGGATTCGTCTGAAAGAAAAAAGTCATATACACCTAGGATGCCTTGAGGGTGTGTAAAACATGGGCTAATTTTCATTTTTGGGTGAACTAACCCTTTAATAACGTCTCTTCTTGAATCATGGTATGACTGTCACTCACCATGTAGGTGAAATCTTGATCTCTCACTCCTGGACTTCTTCCCAAGTTCAGACTGACTTTCATTTGATCACCGATCTGAAGCTCTGCAGCTCCGATGCCGATGTGCAGGTAGTTGTTGGAGCCGTCTTTGGGCTTGTAGGCCTGAGCCGTCATCTTCTTCACTGCCTGCTGTTCGTCGCTTAATTGTGGATCTTTGGTCTTTACCTGGAAAGAATAAACATATTGTTTTCTAATGTGATGTGAACAATATGCTTCACTGCTTGTTTAACATCTGTAAACTTATCTAGTTTTCACTAGATCACCAGTGAAACTGACAGGCAGGTCTTACAGTTATCTCCAGTGTAGAAGATCCTCCCGGAGTGTTGACAGTAACTTTCGCAATGCCGTTGTCTCTTGTTTGACCTCTGACCCCTCCAGGATTGACCTCCACTTGTACATTTTTAGCAGGTGTTTGGTCAGGATTTGTTACGTAGACCTTTTTGCAAAACCCAGACCAAAAAATATGGAATGCAGTAAGCGGGTTTTTTTTTTTACTCCCAAAAAGTTTCCAGTAAGTTATGTTTTTTTCTTCCTGGTTCAAATTTTATACCGAGACATCGAAGGGCATTCCAGGTTTGAAGAAGTGTGGTGTTTTTTTGAAGTGGATGGTGTACGGTGACGTTACAATCTGAAGTCCTTTCTTGTGTGCTTCCACCATTTCACTGCCTGAAACATATGATAATAATCAGAAATGCAATCATGCAAATGACATGTTTTGACGCCTAAAAATATAAATTTTGTTGTCCAGCAAGAAGGTTCATCAGACTTTGTGTAGTTCTTACCAGACTCGGTTAACACACTCACTGTAACGTACAGTGACTGGCCGACAAGCTGCATGATGTTTGGGAAGGTCTGCAGGATGTGTTTTCTTCTCAGCTCGGCTGTTCCACTTCCATCCCAGATCTGACATTCAACATAAAATGAACACATAAAATCGTGGGTTTACGTTGTTCATGAGGGCCACATTTGCACTTCCTTTTGCATTTTTCAAAAAATGGTTCATAAATGGGGCAAGTAATTGTAAAATCTGATATCAGTCTGGTGTTTTCATAGATACATGTATATGTATATGTATGTGTGTGTAGTACCTGCACTCTCTGTAAGGAGCCTGGTATACTTATCTTCCCTTTATCTTCAGTCACCACACCAAATACAACAAATCCATGACCATTGACTGTCTCCCCAAACAGATACCTTCAGGATATACACACTTAGGGTGTTGTTTTACAGTACCATTGAGAAATTTTAACCAAATTATGTTATAGACTTTTCATTAAGACCGAATCATATGAACTTATGACAAGCATCCGAGGACCCCTTTAAGCTATTAGAAACATGCATATAGCCATAACACAACAAAAGTACTGTACTTGGCTTCGATATGAACTGATAGACTGTCATCGTTCACGTAGAAGAAGGCTTTCTGTGGACTCAAAGAGACCTCGAAGCTGGGCAGGACTGCAGGAGGAACAGGAGGAAGCTGAGTTGATATCAGCGGATTGCAGATGTTACGGGTTTATCTTTGTGTAATGTTGTTTCGTAACAGCTCGCAGAGACACCTACCGTATTCTTTGACTTCAAACTCACTAGAGAAGTTCTTCTGTGGGCTGTTCTGGTGCCACGCTACGAGTTTCCACAAGCCTGGGCTATTTGGACACCAGACGAAAAGATCATTATCTGTCATTTCACAGTCTTATTGAAAGATCTTTGTATTCTATCTTTCAGAGGTAAACCCTAAATTTTGTAATTTCTTAATTTTTCATGTTAACTCAAGTTAACTAAAGTATATGTTAGTTTAAATAATACTTTTCATTAGAAAGCACTCGTCCTCACCTAGCTGGATCCGTCAGGCTGAAGGATCCTGACACCAATCCTCCACCGGGATAAACAGATTTGCTCTCAAGGCTGATGCCATCAGGTGTCTGCCAACATTAAAGATGTCGAAACGTTTATAAATATGCATTAAAACGTGAACACATACAGCTAAACACATTCACAAAAAAGTACAATACTGTGGAGTACAAAAGTCTCCACAAAGAGACAAAAATCTGGCGGTCTCATGTTTTGCACCTTGTTGTACTTTATTACACAGACGGAGGACATATTTACCAAGATCTCCACTCTGACGCCACTTTCCACAGGCTGTGTCATGCCTGGACTCAGTGAAAACACCCGGTAATAAACTACAGGGAGAAGACAAGCATTAGGAGAGCATCTTGGTGCGAGAACTATGATGGAAACAAATGCAGAGCAGCAAATACTAGCACACCTGTGCTGTCTGGAGTGTAGATGGTCTTGTCGGTCTGTAAAACTATGTGTCCAGACTGAAAGATCACCATGACCTTTTTCTCAAGCAGCTTCTGTGGAAACTGGGCTTGCAGGACGGCATATTGCTGCACTCCTTTCTCAAAGGAAAACGCATTTCCGGGTATCTACAGACACGGACAACTGAGAAAAAATGCGCTGAAACACAGCAAACTAGCATTCGTTGTGCTAACACAGTCAAATTTTACTGTAAAATATGTCTACATTCAAACATTTTTGACAGCCTCCTCCCAAAACATTGGTGTGAGTAGAGCGCCTCACCTCTATCTCGACCAGATCCTGGTAGTTCTTGACGGGTGTCAGAGTAACCGACGCACTCGTCACTTCACGGCTGTTATCTTTAGGGTTTCTTACTGAGATTTTAACATTCAGACTGGCTCCAGAATAGTCCTGCGCCTCCACGAACACTTTCTCTGGGGACCCCACCTTCAGTATGTTGGGCGCCGAGAGAACGTAGCTGAGCAAAACACATTCATTTAGGAGGAACGGGTCTCGGCCTCATTTCACAGACAGCACTTTTACAAAGGATACCGCACTACATTTATTTACTGAAAATGAGTGCTGCCCAAGAAGATTATTACTTATGAAATGAATTAAATAGATTTCATTTTGTTTCGAGTGATTTGGTTGGAAGAGTTATAATCGCTTCTCTCAAAAGCGAATGCACACCGGGCTCTAAAGAAAGACCTTAGCAGCTAATTTCTTGTTTTAAACTCCAGTAAATGATCATTATCAGAAAATTATCACATACAAGCGATATAAACGATGGCAATAAATTGAGGTTAAAATTAGGTAATACATTGTAGCATAACAGTAATATTGGTATTGTATATTAATATTTTTTGTTTTAATGTTACTATCAATATATTGATTTTAATAGTAATTAATTGTAATAAGTGTATTTCTTTAGGTCATTTCTTTTTAAATATTTGCCTTAATCTTGACACGTGTTGTCATCTCACTACATCTAAATCAGTGTCCACAGATAAGGGTTAAATCATTGTGCTTTAAAATGGATAAAAATGTTTTTAATGATGAAAAAGAGCTTGTTTTATCAAAGGCAACACTTAATAATATATCTCAAATCAAAGCAAGGTTGTTTTTCAATGACACATGCGTGTTTCATAAGGTTTCAAGTTTGTGTCCCCACTTTTTGTCAACACTGTCAGACATTCATTAAAATGTAATAAAATCAGGGATTATCAGGGGCAGCTGTCATTCTAAACATCAATGTCAGACAGGCTCTGGTACGTTTTATAGCTTTAGAATATTTTAAATCCTAATGTTAATATATCCTCTGTCACAACCATGTCAACACCATCTTCCAATTTTTTTTAGATAATTTTATTCTCCTGAAACAGGTTCTATTAGTATCTAGCATCAACAGAAAAAAAGCAAAGGGCTACTAAATGAACACCATTTGTTTTGTGAAAGAAATGGCAAATTTGTCAACACCGACAGATGTCACCACCGTAAGGTTTTCTGTCTGACGGTGGTGATGGGCCAATGACGGAGTTTACAGTCAACGTGAAGTCATCATATTTTTGTGGTTTTCAAGTCATTTTTAATTAAATATAAAATAGTGTTTAATTTTTCGGTTAATGCATAAATACTAAATACGTGACCTGACATGTTGCTTTTGGGGATTGATATACAGTAATTCAGGTTTTCGTCATCACCGTCAGATGTGTCAGATGAATATTTTGATAATATTTGATTATGATATTTTAGATTTGTTGTTGATCACATGTGAAAGTGTAATCTGTCTGCTAACATGAAAATGTGTTTTGAAATGTTAAAATCATCTTGTTTGCTGTTTAAGATATAGTTCAAATTATATTACTCAGTCCAAGGTAAAAAGCACATTTTGATTAAAAAAAAAAGAGAAAAGTTAGGAGATTGCATCAAAGCATAGCTCAGTAGCTATTGTGGATTTTCTTTCGAATTATGCACCCTGTTTTGTCCCATTTCTCAAGAATCAGTGATATAATTTATTATTTGTTATTATTTATCATTCAGAAAGTTTCGCCTGAACTTTTCCCAATAAAGTTGAGATCTGAAGCATATTTAAAATATAAAGTTTGGCTAAGAAATGCATCAATTTTATATTTGAAAACAAAAATCTAGCATAGCGTCAGTTCTGGCAGGTCACGTTAGTCAAGCTCGCATCAGCTGACTCTCAGCTGATCCCCATCAACCTATGGGAATACGACACCTATCTAAGCATTCATATATAAGGTCCCGCAGTAGTATCAGCAGTTTTTGCATTGCTCGATAGCTAATTACCCTCCTCCATCCCCAACTCCTCCTCTGTCAGTCAGGATTCAGCCTTCTGATTCTCCTTTGAATCAGACTAATTCTAAAATGTGTACATAACATTATTTAACTTTAACGATATCTGCAATACATTTATGTTGGTTCTATTCTGTTTACCCTAGGGGGGTTATGGCTGTTCTCCCGGATCTCATCCATGCTAGGCTGCACGGATGAGCAGGGAGTCCTTGCCCAGAACGGAACCATAACGCCAATCCAAACTGTATGCTAATTGTCAATCATCTTTGACAATAGTGGTCCTGACAGAACTAATTCCGAAGCATTAGATCAGAGAAGATTATACATTACATTACGTGTTACATGGTGCAGTCCTAGTGTGTGTGTGCTGTGATACTCACAGGGGGGCGCAGAGAGAGAGGAGCGGTAATGAAACGACAACAGCCGCCAGCCACAGCGAGTCGACGCGCATCGTGCCTGTCTGTCGCTGACGGGCTCTTAACTAAAGTACCAGATGCTAATTCACAATATATCATCACCATCATCCTGCTCCTCCTCCTTCTCTTCCTCGCTGTTAGTTATTGGGCAAGACGCTTGGAGGGACCTGCGCTATGATTCAGCGGAGGACCATCCTGTGCGATAAAGTTGTGACATCTTCTCTTTCCTCTTCTCTCTCTCTGGTTCAGAGCGTCACAGCAGCATCACGCTGGGATGGAATCATGTGCTAGTAAATAAATTAGTCGGTTAGTTACTTTTTATATTGTGAAAAGAAGTGTTGTGCCCATTGACGCCAATCCAACACCCAGCTTTAGAATTTGTTGTTCTCGGTCGGCGTATGCAAACTCATAGTGAACCTGAAGTTAAATACCACAATTTCTCAATCGATCGAGTTGCTGTTGGTGGTTGTAACACAACCGGATTCATCCACCATCAGCGGTCTGATCTACAGTAACGATTATAATACAGAGCAGTTTGATCTTGCGTCATTTTCCCCCTTTAAGGCTCTGAAAGTTGATGCAGTCATTCTGTCTTTCACAATCATCCACTGAGCCGGTGTTTTGCAAAAACAAATAATCTGAAATCATTCAAACTAAGCTCATCTGAATTAACTGTAAAATGATAATTAAAAGTGTAAATAGACGGAGTCATGTTAAAGTACCTTACACAAATGTACTCTGTCAGATTGCAGCACAAAGACTTTTTGTTTTGTTTTGCAAATTCAGTGTACATACTCATCTATAAATTAACTGATTTATTTCCTGAGTGATAACATAGCAATGATCAGTAGCATTTTCAGCGCTGGGTAGCAATTTATAGCATGTAATCTCGATTATGTAATCAGATTCCAAACAAAATACTAGGCTACTTGTAATTAGATTGTTGTCACACCCCTTTGGAATTTTGTGTTTTTATTCCTCATGTGTTCTGTGACCCAGTTTTCCCTCATGTTTGATTGTGTCATTAAGTCCAGGTGTGTCTGGTTAATTATCCTCATTTGCTCCACTATATTAAGCCGGGCTCACACTATGTGATTTTTTAAAAGTATTTTAGGATTGTACTTGTCAGACTATATGAACATGATGATCATATCACACTGTGGGATCTCAGTTGTCATTAATGTCAGACTGTAAGACAGTCAAGACCTGTTAAAAACAGGTGCGCGCAAGAAAACTTGTCCCGAGTTTTACCTTATCAAACCACACACGTTAAGTGACTGCGAGCTGCATTGCACGCGGGGCTGTAATGTTGGCTATCATTAAAAGTATATGAATGGCGGCAATACCGATTTTTTAAAAGTCCTTTAGGATTGTACTTGTCAGACTGTACGAACATGATGATCATGTCACATTGTGGGATCTCAGTTGTCATTAATGTCAGACTGTATAACAGTCAAGACGCATTGGGTGCGCGCGAGAAAACTTGTCTGTAGTTCAACCCGTACACGTTCAGTGACTGCGAGCTGCATTGCACATGGGGCTGAAATGTTGGCTATCATGAAAAGTATATGAACGGCAGCAATACCGGCATATTTATGAAGAATAGTGTAAGCAGCACTACACACCCACATGAAAACAGCAGCGCAACCGGTGTTTATCATAGCAGAGGTAACGAATCATATTAATTCCGTGAGCGGAGGACGGGTGCGCCGGAGTTTATGCGGTTAGAAGAAATCTCTAGCATTAATTCTGATCATTGCTTGTCTTTAAAAAAGAGACAGTTTCACGTTCGTCGCAGGAGAAGTCACACTGCAGGACTGTGCGCCAAATCTTCTGACACTGCCAGAAGTTTGTCGGAGGTCAAATTTGATCGCAACGGCCATTAATCGGCTGTTGGTGAACATGTCAAACTAACGATCACAGACTACAGATTTCAGCCTAGGATTATAGGAATCTTTTAGGATTTTCAAAATTTGTCTCAGACGACCAAATCGTGGTCAAAATCGCACAGTGTGAGCCGGGCTTTAGTTGTGTTCTGTTCTCTGTTTTTCGTCCGGTCTACTGCGTCCCTATGCTGCCTGTGCTGTTCTGGATTTACCCTTGTGTGGATTTATTAAAATACTATTTGCATTTATCTTAATCTTCTTTGTGCGTTTATCTCACTGTGGTGTGACAATTGTATTATGTTTTGAAATGCTCATAATCAGATTACAGTTCGTTTTTATGAATTACATATAGGCTATTATTCACACAAAGAAAATGTACACATTTTAATTAGTATTTGAATTATCACTCAATCAGTCATTTAACCATGCATTGCTGTCTTTGGAAGATCTTTGTCTTCAAAATACATCAAATTTCACAAATTCATGTCATTTAACCCACACATGAAATGTTTAACGCGTTTCATGAAATTGATAAAAAAGGGAATACATGTCCTCTCTCTCGCTTATATAGCTCATTTACAAATAAATTACACTACAAAGATGAATAATGTATACAACTTATTCATTTCATTTTGAACTTACATCACAAAAATAAACTAGAGAAATTAGGTTGTTTCATTGACAATGTGACATTTAAAAAAAGATATTGAGAAATTGTAATCTACCCATTTTTTTCCACTGTTTTCTCTTGGCTAATAAATAATGTATTTGTTAAGCATTCTCTCAAGAAGAGAAAACAGTCTCTCCATTCTCTCCCTGCTCTCCTGTGCTCTTCTCTCCTCTGTCTCTCTCTGGAATTGGATGTCCTCCCTGAGTAGCTCCACCAGCTTCCACTCACTCCCTCACCTGTCCCAGGACACTTGCAATCCTAAGGCAGAGCAAATAAACCATGCCTGTCAACAACAACAGCACAATGAATTTCAGCAAAAATCTCTCTATTAACTTGCTTACTTTGTATTTTTTAAGTCTTTCTCCAGCAGGCTCATTTTCTCCAGAATAGTCCTAAAACAAGAGAAAATGGATACACTTATGAAAAATATAAAGACAGGTTTGCAATC
>NW_015542755.1:193960-194185 GCF_001515605.1 Sinocyclocheilus anshuiensis
ACATATCTAATTAATTGAATTCATAAAAACAACTTAATTTATACAATTTTATACAATAGGCTAATAGGGCCCTATGACATTTTTTATTTTATTTATTTATTTTTCAGAAATTCTGTGTTGTATATTTTCATTTTGCTGGTAATCAAATGAAGGCAAAAACATTAAAGGGGTCATATGATGCTGCTAAAAAGAACATTATTTTGTGTATTTGGTGTAATGAAATGT
>NW_015542755.1:194239-224426 GCF_001515605.1 Sinocyclocheilus anshuiensis
AACAACAACAGCACAATGAATTTCAGCAAAAATCTCTCTATTAACTTGCTTACTTTGTATTTTTTAAGTCTTTCTCCAGCAGGCTCATTTTCTCCAGAATAGTCCTAAAACAAGAGAAAATGGATACACTTATGAAAAATATAAAGACAGGTTTGCAATCATTAGAAAATATGACACAGCAGGACATGCATACAAAGTACTGAAGTGCTAAAGTTTGGTTAAAACATTTGTAGACATGACAGCACTACAAAAACACAACAAAAAGAAAGACTATTGCCTTATATAGTGGTTGTCTTATTGTTTGTTTTTTAAACCCAAGCTTTTAATACTTGTTTCGCTAGGTATTTGAGTAAATGAAAACACAATACTTACATTTCAATGTGAATTCCCCCACAGAACTCTCACCCGCTGTGTTCTTTGAATATAAATTCCATTGTCAACTGCGCGCAAGTGATTCTGGGATATGGTAGAGTGCAAAGTGTCCATCAGATGTACACTTCATTTTCCTGGGAAATGGAGGGTGCATTTGAAGTAGCTTTAAAATACGTCAGCCTTCGTGATGCAATCAGCCTTGGAATGCGGTCTTCGGAGGGTGCATCCTGAATTGGGACAGTTTACGTCGTGACGCTGTGACCATTGCGCCGCTGTGACGCAATCGCACTTCAAATGCACCCTTCGGAGTCCGTGCACTTCACTTTTGGACACAGATTCAGCTTTATACGTATTGTTGCTTAGTATTAAATATAGCTTCAGATACTTCAGATTCAGGGCCCTATGAAATCCGTTTTATTTTTTATAAATAGTTTTCTCCGTTTTAATTCTTCTGGATTCAGGGTTTTTTCCCCCTCTGTTTTAACTTTTCTGCATAAAAAAAAAAATAAAATAAAAAATAAACATCATATGACCCCTTTAATCTATTTTTTATTCCAATGAAAATTAAACAAACCCTTTCATTTTTGTACATTCATAGCACTACACAACAGTCAGCCTGTGTAACGAGGAATGTCAAAAAAGGGGCGTTGATTCTTGAGCGCGTTTCACTAGAGTTTCGTGAGAGGAACAGGTACAGCGAGTTGACGCGCTTCCGGACGCAGGTGAGAGAGTAGCCGTCATGAACGCGAGGATCAAAAAGAAAAGCGGCTGCCTCGCGCTCTTCGCTTGGACGCTGAGGTCTTGATCCTTTGGGATTTAAAATAACCCTCCGCTGGTATCACAGCAGTTTCTCAGGTGAGCTCAGTTTCTCTTTCAGTCGGGTGGTTGTTCGTCTCAGTGTGTTTTGAAAACAGCTCGTCAAACCAGCTTCGCCACCGGATTCCGCGACTGACTGTCTGACTGCCTCATCTTGAGCTGATAAAACTCACCTCACTCCAACACCGCCGCTGCTTGCTTAATACATTATCTCCAAACTCGGAAGTCAAATAATATGTGAAGAATTGATCATCAGTAACGAAAGTCCCATATAAAGCAGGAATCAGATGACAGTATGGTACTTTAATATAGGGCAGTGTATTGAATACCATGGTATTGACGTGCGTGAGGGATGTAATGTGACTGTGAGGTAGGCCTACGTCTATGTCTAAACTTAACCTTTGTTTCTCATGATTTTAAATAGTTAATTTTAAATACCAGTTGAAATGTTTGAAATTAGTTTTGTAGATTAAATCGAGTTTGTGTATGAATTCGCCAGGATTCACTTTGAGAGTTGATACACTCTAAAAAAAAATGCTGGGTTAAATACGTACAAAACCAGCGATTGGGTTGCTTTCAACCAACAGTTGGGATAAATGTTTAAATGGTTTATCCATATTTTACCCAGCGCTGGGTTGTATTGTACCCAGCATTTTTTTTTTAGAGTGTAAGCACCAAAACACCACTTGTGGTCATTATATATTTTATATACTTGTTATTTCATACTATAAGCTATATATTGTTATTTTTTTTCCCTTCACATTTTATGAGTGAAAACAAAGTCAACAAGAGTTTAACACCTACACTTTGACTATAATGTATTAAAAATATATAAATATTACCATCCCGGTAGGGACAAAAATGTTTTATGATGCATTTTATGCTGCTTTTTTTTTTTTTTTTCTTTTTTTTTTTAAGTGTGTTTACCCAAAAATGTAAATTCTGTCTGTGTGACTTATTTTGAAGAATTGTACTTGTTAAAATGAATGGGAACTGAAGGTTTCATGCTTCAAAAGGACACAAAAACAGCATTATTAAATTGCATCATGTGCTGTATTTCCAGGTCTTTCAGAGTCAAAAATAGTTCAGATTAAGGAAAAGACACCAGTTTAGTCAATTTACTGAAAGCCATACAGCTTTGGAAACGACTTGAGGGTGAGTTCAGTTCATGTTCAGCTGCGTGAAGTGTTTTTGTGGATGTCCTTGTAGCTTTAGGTTAGTGCTGTTCTCCCAGACTAATAATTAACCCCATCAGTCCACAGCCGAACAGTAGACTCTTTTGAAATTATCTTCTCATCTGTGAATGTGTTTGTGAACTGTAGGAATTCATGTCTTGCTTTTATCTTCCTCCTCCACTAGGTTAAAGTTCCCTTCCAAAATGTAAAAGGATGACCACTGTGTAGTCACAATTAACCAGGTACTTTGCTCTCTCTCTCTCTCTCTCTCTCTCTCACACACACACACACCCACGGATACTCACATTTTGTGTCTTTTTGAACAGACACACCCTTGAACCACTGTTACGCAGATATTCTCAGTCTGTGTTTGTTTTCACATGTGCATGTGTGGAGCATCATGAGTTCGGAGAGCACGTTGGGCCTGTTCATGCCGCTGTTGTTCCTGCTGACTCTGGCCTTGGTTTTGTTCTCGTGCGTCCTCCGTAAGAGGCAGCAGATGGAGGGATCATACCAGCCCAGCGCGGAAGAGCGCAAACAAGCCAAGAACCACGGAGCCGAGAGACCCGGGCTCGCTCTCCCACTGCCCAAAGAGGAGAGACTGATCTGAACGATGCTCAAACCACACCACTGTTTAGGTTGATCAGGTAGACCTAAACAGATCTTTCATTATAACTTAATATTGATATTTATGTGGAGTCCACACACGTGTGCAGTCCTGACAAACAAGTGGAGGGTCATGGATGGAGAACGTTTGAAGTGGTGGTGGGTATTTATTTGGCATTTTTGAGAGAGAGGTGAGAATGCTTTCACATCGCAATGCACTGTTAATGCTGACAAATCAATTCAAGTATGCATGAAGAGGTTTTGCTATCACACTTGGGGTATCTGAAGACACTGGGAAGTGCATTCATCAAAAGTAAAAAAAAGCCAGATGGTTTACATGGACAGCCAAACCAGTTTGACTTTGTTTACTTCATCTGTACTTTAAGTTTACTCACCTGAGAGTCTTCATGAAGGAGTCACGTGGCAGCTTTACCTCCAAAATAGTTTACCATTGTCATACTGAATACTTTAAATGACCAAAAGTGAATGTTATGTTGCAGTTTTTTTTTTTTCAAAGGTGGAGAGAAAAATATATACTGCACTTTGCCAAATGTTGTTTTGTATTAGGTTTGCGTTTCTGTAATGTCTGTAACACATCCATATTTGTTGATCATAACGTAATGAAGTGACTGTGTATGATTAATTAAAATGCATCTGTGAGTAAACAACCTTGTCCTTAGTTGCATTCGAGAGTTTTTGGTTTTGGCTGTGTCAATATTTGCTCCGACTTAGCAACTAGTCTCATTAGGTTTTTATAAATGATTAAATATATTTGGATAAAAAAGTGTTGGACTTTCTTTATTGGTCAGAATTGGTGCATTTATCAGTTTATTTTGATAACATTCTGCATTTAGCTACAATGAAAGGTAAAATCGACCTGATTTACTTTAATGCACGTTCAGTGTACATTATTCCAAGGGGAAAAACAATCCTTCACCAAATTGGAGTAACTTGCATTGCCTTTGATTCGACTTTATTGACTGATGTCAGCGTTAAGTTTTAACCAACAGGCGCATGAGACAAATAACCTTCCACAATCTTAAAGTTCAGTATGGAACGCTTATCGAACTTGACTCAGCAATGTTGCCTCACAAGAATCAAAATGGGGCGCAAGTGTTGTTTCGTGTAGACTTGTAATTGACAATCTAAAAAAAAGTCATTTTTAGTTCTTCAGTTTAGTTTCGCTTCAGTATGCTTGATTTGTGATGATCTAATGTTCAAATCTCTTCTTCAGCTCTGAGACCTTAATGGGAGCCTGGGTTTGTTCTTCTGGTGTTGATGAAACAGGCGATTTCATACTTTGTTCTTCAGTCTGCAGGCCCGTCATTGGTCCCACATTGATTTTGTGGGTTCTGATGGGAGTTTTTAGAGATTTATCCCACCCTCGGGAACCAGAAGAGTCAGCCGAGGACTGGAACAGAGCAACGGTAGACAAAACGTTTGGTGATAGAGGTTCAATGCTCTTCTTATCTAGCTCTTCTCTTTTATCTATCTTTACATTGTGAGAAACAGCGGAGGTAATTCCTTCATTTGTTGGTCCATTTGGGCCCAAGTCATTTGTCGTCTTATGCTCTTTCTGAAGTTCTTCTTTGTCAGGTTGCATCTCTGTCCTCTCTGTAACTTCTGTCTCGGTTTCCAAGCTTTCCTCCATTGTTCCGTTCATTTGTCCATCATTTTTCGACCAGCTGTCCTTTTGTTGCTCCTGAGAACCCACTTCGGGATCCAGAGAAGCATCCTCTAGAATTTGTAGATCTGAACACAGATTTTCCCCTAACTCGGTCAAGTCCTTCTCTAATTGTTTAAGCTCATTTTCTGGCCTGTCAGTCAGGACATCAGGCTCCTCCCCCTCACCACCAGGCCCCTCCTCTAGCTCCTCCTCACAGCTCATGAGACTTCCGCTGTTTCCAAAAGAGGGACTTAGACTCTCCTGACTTGGGTTGGTCAGACTCTTCTGAAAGAGAAATGAAATGGTGAGAGAGTGACCTTTTCCACAGATAGGTTCCCGGTGCTGGACTATTTGTCAAGTTTTCAAAAACACAAGTCAGGTAAGACTGACACAACACTAATTCAATTAATTAGTGAAGCCTTTCTTGTTCATGTTGTTTTCATGCAGCAAAGCCATTTTATTTTCTCAGTTCACCTTAAATATGTTTGAAATGATTACTTTGCATTTCAGTCATAGAGGGCCCTATTATCATAGTGTTTTTTGCTAGTTTCAGCCCGACGCAGTTCTCATTTTCCCGTCCTGCGCCACGTTGTTTAAATAGCAAATGCATTTGCGCGCAGCAGCATACAAACATTTTTAAAAATTAAATTCCGCCATGTAAATAGCGAACCCGCCATGGCGCGAGCACAACTGGCTTTTAAAGGGGATGGGAGATGAGACTCTGATTGGTTTATTGCACGTTACGCCCAAAACACACCCATTACTCATTAAGAGAATAGGGACAACCCTTTTAGACCATGCGCCCGGGTGCGCCAACCGTTTTCCCGTCATTAAACTAGCAAAAGTGGATTCGGACACGCCTTGAGTGCACCTGCGTCGTGCACTTTAGACCATGCACTTAGATCGTTAAAATAGGGCCCTAAGTATTTAGCCCTTATGGTATGTTGTAGCTGAATAACAATGTAATGGCTTCCTTTACTACTTCACCTTTTAGAGAAAAAACAAAACAAAACATTTTGGAAATAAAAAGTTGGACTGTTGCTGTTGAAAGCCACATTACTTTTTATCCAAAAGATCCTAACAGAGGTTCTCCATGAAATGCTATAATTAATAATAATAATTAATAATTATACATTTAGGTGTCTTTTTCTTTTTCTGCATCTTCAGTAAGATAATTAAATGGTGTTAACTGATTCAGTCTTATTTTAATATTTATATTTTCCATTTATTTGAATTAAGAAATTTTGTTTTGTAATATATATTCACAGTTCTGGCATGAAACTCTAGATGGCGCAGTCCATCAAAGTCAATATGACATATGACATCATTATCACATGACACAGCTGATTGGTTCTCTCCTGTAGAGGTAGCCTATGAGCTCGCTGCTTAACATTTAAATAATTGGTCTAGTTTGCTGTAGCAGTAGCAGCACACTTCAGAAACCCTCCACCTTCCCCAGCTCCACCTGTATAGATCTGCTACGGGGTGATAATATATGCTATTGAGGTTATTCCATATATGTTATATGTGCAGCAGCAATATTTCTTACACGCTCACAACAGCATGTTGCAAGTCTCGGTATACTTGCTTTGCCGCAGCAGCGTAGCAGATCTCTTCCGCGAAGACCAAACACATTAACATTGCCATGTACATTACCATGCAAATCACTCATGAGTTGTCATGACAGATTATTTTATATATTATATATATAATTAATTTGTAATTTGCTTTTAGTACTTCCTGTTTTGGCAACTTTAGCTGATAGCTGATTTAATTATGTTTGAAAGTGTTTAACATGGTAATGGTTTCCTCAATTAGGATTTCAAAGTGTAAAAATGCATAAATTATTAAACTATTAATATTAAATCAAGCAGAAATGGATAATTTAAAAAAGGACCCATTTTCCATTGTAATACAGACATGCCATTTAGCAACAATTCCCTAGTTCCTGTACGATTTCTTCTAATTATTAGAAGGAATGTTGCTATTTACGTCAAAAATCATGTGTGAAAAATATTCCACCATTATAATGCATACCATACAGGGCTAAATATCTTCTGATTGTGATGCCAGTGTTGTAAAGACTTGAAATGTGCTCTTAAGGCTGAATGCAGCTTGTTTGTTGCAGGTTAAGCCAGACACCCTGTCCAGCACCGTTTAGATGTAATTTGTGAGAGGATCCAGGCCTTACATGTGAGATGAATTCACTGCTGTCGGAGCTGAAGAGGTCGAGGCTGCGTGTGCCGTAGAGTAAACCCGGCTCTCTGGAGCTCTGAGCGCTCAGCGTGTCGAAGATCTCACTGAGCAGATCCATCTCCTCCGGGTCGGCCAAGAGAGAGAGCTCATCATCTTCCTGTAAGTCGCTGGTGCCAGAGCACTGCTCGAGACTTTCTGTTACACTGGAAAGGGACATGCATTGTAAAAAAAAATACATAAAACGGCAAGGTGTGCATGCATCTGTGTCCTCTCATCTCACCTGTCCTCATAGGTGGTGTTGTCATCCTCTGTCTGTTGTTCATTGCCCTGGTGGCTGCTGGTGCCCTGCTTACGTGTCGGCCGGCGTGGTCGAGACTGAGAAATAAAGCAGCATAGAAAGTGTAGAAAAAAACTAACCATATTTACAAAGTAAAGTAAATCTGTTGTATTGTGGTTGAACACAAGGTGGAGCCAAACTGCATGAATTATATACACAAGTCCAGTACACAGTATATATTAGTCAGTAAGTTCAAAAAGATAAATTATTCAACAAGGTTGCATTAAATTGATCAAAAGTGAAGACATTTATAATGTTATAAAATATTTCTATTTCACATAAATGCTGTTCTTTTGAAAAATGTTTATTCATCAAAGAATCCTGAAAAATAAAATATATCAGGGTTTCCACAAAAATATGAAGTAGCACAACTGTTTTCAACACTGATAATAATCAGAAATGTCTTTAGTAAATCAGCATATTAGAGTGATTTCTGAAGGGTCATGTGGCACTGAAGACTGGAGTAATGATGCTGAAAATTCAGCTCTGATCACAGCAATAAATTACATTTTGCAATATATTCACACAGAAAACAGTTCTTTGAAATTGTAATAATATTCCACAATATTGCTGATTTTACTGGATTTTTTAAAACCAAATAAATGCAGCCTTGGTGAGCAGATGATACTTCTTTCAAAAACAACAAAATCGACCCCAAACTTCTGACCGTATGTTTAGCTTTATGACATAATTTTTGTGCAGTTTAGTCTGGATGCCTTCAGGTGTCACTCACCCTGCCAAAGTGCTGTGTGATTGGTAGACGATTCTGAAGGCAGTCTGATTGGATGAGGCGATATGTGTGCGTTCCACACACAGACCCACCCCTCTGTAGCATATGAGGTTCACTTTGGTCCTGAAAGGGAAAATGCCAACAATTAATCATAAACAGACACAGATGTGCATTAAATCACATATTTAGTACACACAGAGGAAGCATGTGCAATATAAGGAACATAAACTCACCTTTGATGACATGAGGTTTTTCAGCCCAAATTTGCTGTGATATTTGGTCTGAGATATGAAGAGAATTATGTCATGCAAGAACAATCAAAATTGAAACCGTATTCATGTAATATTTAATAATGCACAACGGCACATTACAAATTAATACGATTATGCGATTTATGTTAGAAGTTAGAATTTTTTTAAAGAAATCAATGCTTTTATTCACCACAGAATTAAATGAAAAGTGACAGTAAAGACATTTAAAATATATCTATTTTAAATAAATGTCGCTCTTTTGAAAATTCTATTCATCATAGAATCCTGACATATATAATATATCACGGTTTCCACAAAAATATTCGGCAGCACAAGAGTTTATATTTGATAATAATCAGAAATGTTTCTTGAGCAGCAAATCAACATATTAGAATGATTTCTGAAGAATCATGTGACACTGAAGACTGGAGTAATGATGCTGAAAATTCAGCTTTGATCACAGGAATAAATTACATTTTAACATATATTCACATAGAAAACAGCAATTTTAAACTGTAATAATATTTCACATTATTTGACTGTATATAACGACATACAGTATTTGAAATTGTAATTATATTTCACAATAGTACTCTTGTTACTGTATTTTTGATCAGATACTGTAAATGCAGCCTTGGTGAACAGAGGAAACTTCTTTCAAAAGCATTTCAAAAATCTTAGCAACCCCAAACTTTACTGTATGAATACTTACTGCTTTGTTCGCTGTAGTCTTCCATGTCACAATCAGAGCTCCACCCCCTTTCTGTGGGGAGAGAAAGTAGCTTTTTTAAAATCCAATTTTGTGTGAAAACAACTTTTGTAAGTCTAATTTAATTATGAGTTATAAAGAAAAAAAACATGTTTGATGTCTATTCTAGTTTATTTGTCTGACTTGAAATGGAGGGTCAAGCATGCTCTGCTGTAAACTGAACATTACTGTACTAGAACTTGTATGTAATCTGTGTATACGGAAAATAGTGTGCGCTGTATGCATACTGCAGATATCATAAGAGTAGTATGGTTGTCTTCCAGAGTTGTGTCATGTTTATGGTTCCTGTACGAGTAAAACGTACCTTTAAATTTCCCACCCATTGCCGTCGCAGTTTAGAGCCACCTGAGAGGAATTACGAACAGAAGGGGTGTTAAAATGAGCAACCCAACAAGCAAGTCTGATTCTGTGACGAACGTAAACACGCACCGGATGAAGCACCACACTGAAGCACCTCTTCCTCAAACACGTCATCCGGCTCTTTGCCCTGGTCCAGCATTGTCAGCCGGCCATCAATAAACTGAGAACAAAATGACATTATAAGGGGAGGAAAAAATACAACTGTGCCACGGTTATTCTTATAATCCTCCATTGTGAAACTTAAATGTCATTTGTTTTTCTGCATATTTAAGATTGGGAAGGCACTAAATGCCATTGGTTCTCTGCATATTTATAATCAGTCACGTGAAGTAGGAATATGTGCATGCTCAAGTTGCCAATGCTTTCTTCACACAAGCGATCATATGACTTGAAGTACATTTGGGTACGTTTTAAAACTTTTATGGTGCTATTTTTGCAGCTTAACATCCTCAGACCTCATTCAGCGCAAAAAGAGCATCATGAACATTCTTCAAAACATCTCCATGGAAAAAAAAACCTCCACAGGAAATAGTAAGTCATATGGGTTTGGAACAATATTAGGGTGAGTAGATTATTTTTGGTTGTACTGTTCCAAAACATAGGTGGAATTAACTAATATATTTCACTATACTTCTCCAGTTAATTAATCTGAGTACATTAAGACGATTGTTTTGTATTGCAAGATTTTTTAAATGTTTAAATATGCAAATGAGGCACTATCTAATTGAATGTCTGCTAATTTGCATACATTGCCAGAACAGAAATATGAGCATCCAATAAATCCAGGCTCAAAATTCTTGTTTCATTAAGTTTACATATTAAAGGATTTTACAAAAGGGGATTTTCGATATCTTTTTTAATCACTTTTTAAATACTATCAAAAAAAAGTTATACAAATCAGGTGAATGATATGTAAACACATTCCTCTATAAAAACCTTCAGAATATAGATAGGAATACAACTGGACAGTTTGTGTATAAAGGCTACTCAAGTGGAGATTTATTTTTTTTTAATTTAATATTCTTATGAAATACTATTTTTATGAATTATAGTCATAAAGGGGTCATATGATGCGATTTAAATTTTCCCTTTCTCTTTGAAGTGTTACAAGCTCTTGGTGCATAAAGAAGATCTCTAAAGTTGCAAAGACTAAAGTCTCAAATCCAAAGAGATATTCTTTATAAAAGTTAAGAGTCAGCCACGCCTACCTAAAACAGCTCGTTCTAACACGCCCCCACATGTCTACGTCACTATGTGGGAAGAGTTGCATAACGCCGCCCAAATGTTCACGCAAAGAAAGAAGGCGTAACTTTTATTCTCGCTGTAGTATTGTTGCTGCCGCCGCCATGTCGTGAAGGCGCTGTGTGCTTCGTTGTGAAAGCGAAACTACTTTGTTTGGTCTTCCAAAAGAGGAGAATATCTGCTTCGTCATGCCTGATCCGTGCTGGTCGCTGAGGAAATACATCAACTCATGTTTTTGTCTCGTCGCTCCGGCTGGAAAGGGCATCACAGTATGGTAAGGACATTTCCGTCACACACTTGAGGTATTCGGCCAATCACAACGCATTGGATAGCTGGCCAATCAGAGCACACCTCGCTTTTCAGACCGATGAGCTTTGTAAAAATCGACACGTTTCAGAAAGGCGGGGCATAGAGGAGAAACAATAAGGTACAGTATGTGGAAAATAATGTGTTTTTTTAACCTTAATCCGCATAAACACATTTCATTACACCAAATACACAAAATAATATTCTTTTTAGCAACATCATATGACCCCTTTAATTCAGAATTCATTTTTAATGCAATGATTAAACTAGGTTTTATTTGATAATTTATTAGTTTTTTTTTTTTTTTCACATTTTTCATGTTTCAGTTAAAGTTTTAGAAATTTTGTTGTGTGTTTCTGTCATTTTTATTACTTTATACATATAAATGACCATGAATTTAACGGTAAAAGACTGTAAAAATGCTACAGTAAAAACCTGTTAAATGTTAAAACGTATAATTTACAGTGAATAACCGTAAATTGACATTCCCAGAATTCCCTGCATTACATTTCAAATTTGATGTTTTTTGTTGTTGAAATAACTATGTTTCTTCTTAGTTTTGTCTTATCAGTTTTGTACATTAGGGTTGTATGTTACATCTAATGTTGTTAAATTAATGTTTATTGCATTATTTCAGTTTCACGTGTGTTACCGTGATGGTGTTTAGTGTTTGTGTGAATGACACCGTGCACCTTCTATATATGTTATTATTTAAAAGCTGCTTGTGATGGACTTTGGTTCATAATGTGACTTTCTCATCACCTCCTGCATTTGGTGGTTATCAGTGTAGTACAAAGGTACAAAACAGATTTCAGTACTTCAATAGGTTGGTATATTAATAACACTTCAATATGTTGGTATATTAACATTATATCAGTTAATGAAATTACGGTATTTAACTGTAAATTTAAGTTAAAACCGTAAAACCTAAAATGTTGCTACCGTATTTTTTACAGAAACATTCTGGCATCCACAGCTGTCGGTTTTTTACCGTAAATTTTACAGATTTTGTTTTACAGTGTACATGTATGTAGTTCTAAAATTTTCAGCTTACACATTATTTTAGTGTTCTTGTTACAATACAATTATGTATTTAAGTACCGACTAATATTAATCAGCTACTTGTACTTACTATATGGTTAGGGTTAGTTGCATGCAATTATTCATAATTTATTGTTATCATTATAGTAAGTACATGTGACATATGTAACAAGGACACCATAAAATAAAACGCTACGAATTTTTATTCCAGTTTTAGTTATTTTAGTACTTTTTTATTTTATTTATTTATGTAGTCATTTAGCAGACGCTTTTATCCGAAGCGACGTACAAATGAGGACAATAAAAGCAGTCAAAACTAACAAAAGAGCAACAATATATAAGTGCAAATGACAAGTCTCGGTTAGCCTAACGCAGTACACGTAGCAAGGTGTGTGTACATATATATATATACATATACACACATATATATATATATATATATATATATATATATATATATATATACATACATACATGAAGTTAAACTAAAATGAGAAAGGGTGACATTTTATTCATGGTTTTAGTTTTAGTTACTACTAATAACCCTGTTTCTTCTCTGTTTCATTTTGAGAAAAAAGCCTTTAAATATATGTACTTTACTTTAAATCTGCGTATACAAATAGAACAAGTAAATGTGTATTTTGGATTTTATCCCCCCACTTGTCTGAAAGAAGATATTGTCATAGAAGCAAAACAGCCCTCAGAATTGACATTGCATGAAATAAAAAAGCTTTTGATCTAGTGTCTTGCCTCATGATAACTGCTGATGTTGCGTTTATGTGTTTGCAGTTACCTCTTTGAAGCACTGCAGGTGAACCGCGCTCTCCAGAAACTCCCGCATGCTTTGAGACTTGTGACCGAGAAACAGCTCATTGCAGAAGACCACCGGCCCTTCCTTCAACATACGAGAGAGTAAGCTTTTATAAAAACTCAAGGTCATGTTTTCACGTGAATGTGTGTCACTCACATCAGACGACCGTAAGGCATCCCTGTATCCTCCGAACAGCAGAGCCTGTGCTCGGAGGAAAGCGTGCGCGACCCCTGACCCGGCCGACGCCGCCTGTCTCTTCAGCCTGACCTTCAGTCCCGCCACCTGCAGCAACAGAGCTCACCGTAAACCTTCATCCTTCGTGAGTCAGAGATCTGCCAGGAGTCAAAGAGTCTCACCACGTCGGCCGGGATCTTTTTCAGGTCCTCGTAGGGCGACTCCAGGGTGTTGGTGTCCACGTTCAGTATGACCACGTCCTCCAGAGCTCGACTCCTCACTCTCTGCCGCACACAAACACACAGAGAGAGCCGCAGAGTGAGTGTTTGTGTGACTAAGTGCCGCTGTGAAAGAAAACCATGGGACGAGGGAAGTGTCGTACCTCTGCCAGGCTGGAGTGAATTCCAATGAGGTATGGCATCGGTGCGCTAAAAACGGTAAATGTGAGATGAAATTAGGCAGCGTTCACACAGGACAGGTTGTATCTGCACTGTTATCATGAGCCACGTAAAATGATGAAAGTTATCATAGTTACTGATATTCAAAATGGTAAGCAAGCACTGCTTTTGTTTACATCTCGTATATCTTTGTTTTGGTTTCTCCTTTTGAATGACGAATATTTAGAGAGCTAATTCCTCTCACGCAGGCGCAGAACGCACGTGTTAGTTTGCAGACGGCTGTAGTCTGAGCGGTGTGTTCAAGTGCAGCTTTTTGGTCCAGACGCTGCCGACGCGAGGCGATAACACCGTCGGCTTTCATCGCAGCTAGTTATTTGAAGTCGGCTTGGTGTTTCCCAGCCTTAAGTCATTGACCTAATGACCTTTTTTTATATTTTATAGATTTTGACACTCGTTGAGGCTGCTTTTTCTTATTAATATATTTTTTTAATATAGTAAATAGTCTTTTAATTGTTTTTATTTTTATTCATCCTGCAATATGTTATTCAAAAATAAATTTTGTCAATTTGTTCTTGTTTATTGAAGATGCTGTTGTAACTCAGGGGTTCTTAAACTCTTTATATTAGCTCTCTTTATTTGAACTCTTTAATATTAATTAGTGCTGTCAAACGATTAATCGCGATTAATCGCATCTAAAATAAAAGTTTTTGTTTACATAATATATGTGTGTGTGCTGTGTATATTTATTATGTATATATAAATACACACACATGCATGTATATATTTCAGAAAAATATGTTATGTTTATATATTAAATATATTATTATATTATAATATAAATTATATGAATATAAAAATAGACATGGAAATACATGTAAATATTTTCAAAATATATACTGTATGTGTGTGTATTTATATATACACAATAAATATACACAGAACACACACATATATTATGCAAACAATAACTTTTATTTTGTATGCGATTAATCACGATTAATCGTTTGACAGCACTAATATATATATATATATATTAACAGGTTATTTTTTTAACATTCAATATTGTTTTTATTCTTATGTATATATTTTTTTATAAGAATTATTATTAAATATTTAGTTATAATTTTTTTTGTTAAACCAACAAATTTTAGTAGCCAAACCAAACTAAATGTTATCAATACTGGTTCACACAAGCTGCTGCTTGTCTTTTCTTTAATAGTTTTTATTCTTATTTATGTTAGTAAAATGTAATTTTTGTAAGCTTTTCTTATTTATTGAAGACATTGTTCTAGCCTTGGTGGTTTTTAACCCCTTGAATTCAAAGGCCCTCATTGTTAAGCACAATAAATAATAATTTGTTTAAAAAAAGAATAAATAAAATACAAAAAGAAAGAATAAAAAGAAACATAATTACAGTTGTCTTCTTGATTTTATGTGTTTCTAGCGCTTCTATTAAGTTAGGTTATTTTAATGTATTAATAATATCATGTCTCACCAGCAGTAGTCCAGCAGATGAGGAGGCAGCACTGGGATGAAGATGTGCTGCCAGTACATGGGGTACAGCATCCCGTTACACGCGTGTATGCAGGCCGTCAGCTGAACACACACACACACACACACACACACACACACACACACATACACACACAAAACAATGACTTGCCGTTTGGTGCATGTTTTTAATGAAGCTGCCCTCCTGACTAGATGCCACACAAGACATTTTTAGTGTCAAGTGACTTATCTGCCCTCAGTGAAAGAGGAGCATGCCACATCAAATGACAAATTCTCAGCCAATCAGAGGACATTTCATTGATTTTTGGAATAGAAACCAAACAATGTGGTTCAGCTGGTTGGGACAAAAACTGTGATTTGTCACGTATAGATTCATTATGTCACTCCTGGTTAGGTGTTAAGGCGTTTTCACACTAGGGTTTGAGACAAGGAAACAAATCCATTTGACCATTTTTCAGTTTGTTTGGTTGGTGTGAAAAACCACACCACAGTGCGTTTGCGTACAGTACGTATGCAGTTTCCAAATGGTCATCAAGGCAGTGATGTGTAATGTGCTTGTTGTGGAATAAAGCACTTGAAATAGTTGTTTTTAAATGGAATGATGTGTTTTTATCACATTAAGTGAATTACACTATATTCAAGCTGTGCATTTCAGTGCATGCATTCCCTTGGGAATCAAACCCATGCCCTACTGATGCACGAGTTTAAGTTTTCGCCTTGTGAACCAAGCGTTATCAGTTCTGATTCACAAAGGCACGCTGAACTCACAGTGCTGAGTTTGCTGCAGTAAATGAGGATCCGTCTCTCAAACAGCATGCTGGCATAGAGCTGCAACAGGTTTCCCACATCCACCGCCACCACCAGCTCCGTCAGGTTCCTCTGATACACACACACAGACATACATACCGGTCAAACGTTTGGAAAAATTAGGATTTTTCATGTTTTTGAAAGAAGCCTCTTCTGCTCACCATGGCTGCATTTATTTGATCAAAAAATACAGTAAAAAGAGTAATATTGTGAAACATGATTGCAACCTAAAATATCTGTTTTCTGTTGTAATATGTTGTGAAATATAATTTATTTCTGTGATCAAAGCTGAATTTTCAGCATCATTACTCCAGTCTTCAGTGTCACATGATCCTTCAGAAATCATTCTAATTTGATGATTTGCTGCTCAAGAAACATTTCTGATTATAATCAATGTTAAAAAAAAAATGTTGTGCTGCTTAATATTTTTGTGGAAACCGTGATATTAGACTAATTTCTAAAGGATCATGTGACACTAAAGTCTGGAGTAAAGATGCAGAAAATTCAGGTATAAATGATCAATAAAACAGTTATTTTATATTGTAATAATGTTTCACAATATTACCATTTTACTGTATTTTCTGATCAAATAAATTCAGCACATTTAAAAGTCTTTTTTTTTCCTTTCTTTTTTTTGGACCAGTAGTGTATAAGAACGGATGAATAAAACAAACAAATAAACCCCACAAAATAAAAAAAAATTATATTGGAAACTATAGAAAAACTCACACTCTCTGGAATAGAGGGCAGGGCTTTGGGATCTGGCGCGATGAAGTACGGGATCTAATGGGGAGGAAACATTATTCCAGAAAATTAAACAGTCAGTACCATGAAACCGTGAAAGTAAAGCCTTCGAGTTAGTCTGATCTCAAGGTTCTTAGGATGAATGCTTTGTTATTCATATTTTCAAAAGGACCCATTAGTGTTTTAGTTAAGCGTTGTTAGAGATCCAGGGTTAGTTTTGGAAACTGGATTAGTTCGAGTATTTTCTGATCAAATAAATTCAGCACATTTAAAAGTCTTTTTTTTTTCTTTCTTGTTTTTGGACCAGTAGTGTATAAGAACGGATGAATAAAACAAACAAATAAACCCCACAAAATCAAAAAAAATTATATTGGAAACTATAGAAAAACTCACACTCTCTGGAATAGAGGGCAGGGCTTTGGGATCTGGCGCGATGAAGTACGGGATCTAATGGGGAGGAAACATTATTCCAGAAAATTAAACAGTCAGTACCATGAAACCGTGAAAGTAAAGCCTTCGAGTTAGTCTGATCTCAAGGTTCTTAGGATGAATGCTTTGTTATTCATATTTTCAAAAGGACCCATTAGTGTTTTAGTTAAGCGTTGTTAGAGATCCAGGGTTAGTTTTGGACACTGGATTAGTTCGATTTCACATTATGGATGGCATTAGATTTTATTAGATGCTGGAGTGACGGTTTAGTCCGGTCTGCTGGTTTTAATGCGGATCAGGGACTCACCCCCTCTGACTCCTCCCCTTTAGGGGCGTGTCCACAGATGCCAGGCATATGGCTTCCAATCATTAGCTTCCCTCCCTCAGTGAAGAACACACCAACCTGATTGTGATGTCACACGTGATGTCATAAATGGAACTTCCACCAGCCAATGAGCACTTACCATCTGCAGCGTGATGGAGCCATTGGCCGGAGGCATGGGGTGCTTGTAGAGGACCGAGAGCAGCTCCTTCATCTCGTTGGTCTGGCAGGGCGTTCGAATCAGTGCAATGGTGTTAGATAAATGGCTTTTTAGATCATTAGGAGACCGTTAAAATCATACCTGTCCTTTCGTTGAGTAGTCGGCTAGATTATTCAGAAGTTTGTAGAAGACCTCAAACCAGGGCAAATAACTGTGTTGAGAGAGAAATTGCACTTCAGTCACGTCAAATAGCTGGTAAAGAGTTTTATGTGTAGTTACAGCTAACTATTCCAACTTAAAACCAGGTTATAAGTGTAACATACACCTTATAATGAGACCTGAAAACTGAAAGTGATTGTGGCCATGAGAAGCAGATCGTGAATGAATAAAAGGGGCTACATAAATCATCACTCATTTGTTTTTTGGGTGTATTTTGAGACCTGAGGATGCACAAGCAGGTCTGAGAGCTGGACGTGAGTCTGCAGAAACCGAAGCGCTGGCATCCTTCCAGATCGGTCAGGACGAATGTGAAGTGCTGCACGGTGACAGTGTCCTTCACCCTGCCAACCAACCGACTAGCCTCAGTTAATCAGTTATGAAAGGTAAAAAGGCTTGAGCATCCATCTTTAATAACGAATGAACGATTTTCACCTCTCTATGTCATAAGGGAAGCAGAAGCGAGGCAAGGACTGCAGAGACTCCTGTGTGAGAATAGAAGAAACGCCATCAAATATAGGTTCCAAAACAAGGCTTTCACAGTGATACCATTGAAGAACAATTTTTGGTTGCCCAAAGAACCTTTCAGTGAACAGTTCTTAAAGGAACAGTTTTTTTCTTAGTGCAAAGAACACTATAAAGAACCGTTTGTGGAATGGAACGTTTCCATGGATGTTAAAGATTTTTAAGAGTGTACCTGCTGATAAGTCACCTAAAAATCATTATCTGTGCAAATATTCCTTCACAAATGTTCCATTTACTTGCATAATGTGAGATATTTCTGAAGTAAAAGGAAAGAATCCATCAAGACTTTACTGGATGATGAAAAGTGGGTGTTTGATACCTGAATGGGAGATTTGGATTGTGGACACCCTCCAGAGTTTCTCTATTTCAAATCTGTCCTTATTTATTGTCCTAAACTTTATTATATTTATGTTAATATGTGTTAAATTACTGTTATCACTGTTGAAAGCAGTTTAAAAAGGCTAAAACAATGCCTGTTCCCTGTAATACTATTATTTGACAATTGATTGACATTAATGCCAGGTGCCCTCAGTGCCATTGCCAGAAAAGCAAAGTTGCTGCAGAAGTGGAAATGGTTGTTATATTTTGATGAAAGATAAAATGCATTTATTATTTATAATTTTCCCTAATTCTTAAAACTTAACTATTACATTATCCCCCGGGTTCACAGACAAGGCTTAAGCCTAGTTCTAGACTAAAGTGTAAGTCTGAGCTGTTTCAACTGAAATAAACTTGCACTGATTAATCTTGAAATATGTCAGTGCCTTTGTTTTGTCTCAAGATGCACACAGTAATGCTTTTTTCTAAGGCAAGTTTATAAAAATGACTTAAATGTCCTAATTGAACTATGGCCTAATCCTGGCTTAGGCTAAGCCCTGTCTGTGATACCGGGCCTATGAATACCAGAGGCTATTTATCTTATTAACTTATTTTATTTTATTTATTTATTTTAGGATATTTAATTTATTTATTTGTGCATTTGTTTTATTCATGCATTTATTTGTGAAATGTTTTTTATTTATTATAATTTTCCCTAATTCTTAGCTAGTACATCATGGTAAGCAGAGGCTTGACTTATTTCTTTGTGCATTTATTTGCTCATGCAATTATTTATTTATGCAGTGTTTTTTTTTTTTAAATTTTTTTTAAATAAAATTAATTAATAAAAATAAATGAAGTTTATTTGCAAAAACAGAAAACTCTGTTTTTTATTTTCAAAAATCATGTTTTTTTTTTTAATTTTTACTTCATCAAAATAACCCAACTGCAGTCTGATTGAGATTAATTTCAGAGCACAATGAAAAAACATGATTTTTGAAAATGGTTAAAAGCTGAGTAATCTGTTTTTGCAAATTAACTCTTCAAATGAAAATTAAATGAAAACAGAAGGAAAGAGCCACAGTGATCCTCGAGTACTAACCTCATCATTAAAGTCTTCAGGGAAGTGAAACAGCACATCAGGATCTACTCAAATAGAAAACACACACTCGAAAGTCAGTCGCATCGGCTCATTTCTCAAGTAGAGGATGTGGTTAAAGTCAGGTCAAAGTTAGCCACGCAGGGTAACCAGTCCGGCTCAGCCAGACCTCATCTAGACCCGGTCCAACCCAGAAGGTGTGCTTCCTTTCACCCGTCAGCAGATCACAGCATACTAACTAGTTCCTCTGACTTCTCTTATTCTGACGAGTGTGTATCTGCCCTGATGTGTGGTTTTTCTAGTTCAGTCATGTGACAGGAAGAGCCATTCTCAGAAGAGACAGTTTGTGAGTGTGTGTTTATTACATCAGTTAGTCAGTGTGTGTGTGTGTGTGTGTGGTACCCACCTTTATCTCTGGCGATTGGACATGAGGCTTGAAAGAACCAGTAGAATGTTTTTTCAGGGTTTTCTCTGAGAACAACAAAACCATGAGCAAAACAGTCATCATAACAAAACATTACACTCATCTGATGTGTGAAGCATTAACACTGTAAGAATGACCAGCGACTGAATGCGATCGGCTCTCAATCATTTTCTGCTGTTCTTCTTACAAGATCTTAATAAGGCGCTTCATTGGTGGAGCAGGATGTGGTTGACTACTAAATTAGAAGAAGCACATCAACAGAAAATATTTCCAGTTATGAGTTTGGCAGGCTGTCTAAAATAGAATGATGCAAATGCAATGATCCTAACAGCATGTTTGTCTGCTAAAACCAACCAAAGGAGATTTTTAAATGACAAACTATCAAGAATGTGATGAGAAATGTTCAAATTGAGATGTTTAATCGCAGGTTTTGGCAGATCTGTTGTTTCTCAGGAGAAAAATCGGACTCCATTTGCAATTGAGTTGTAAGAGATCGTATTCTTTATTTTTCACTCCCAAGAGATGAGAAACCAATAGATGTAGTGTTGAAGATGGTTACATGTTGATAGTTAATGTGATTCTCCACACCTGTGTGAACTTGAGAACTGACTTCATACAGCTACTAAAAATCACCAGAACAGCAGCTGATCCGAACGCATCGAGACTTAAGAACTGATGAAGAAAAGTGCATTGAGGTACTTGATCTGATGTTTTTCTACTTCAGTGACATTCAGACTTAAAGCAGTTTTGAGGATGCTATGCATTTTCGCAAGCCAGCTGAAATGAAGCAGGGAGAGATGGTGCTTCTGCGTGGAAAAGTGTGCAAACTGTCCATCTGTTCTCCTGCAGAACTTCTAAATGTTGCCGTTTTTGTTTGCGAGTTTATTCATTGAATTGTGACATGATAGAAAGACTCGCATCCGAGAACGACAGAGTGAGGAAGAGGAAGTAAGCAGCAGACCACAAAGTGAGCAAACAGAGAGAAATCGACAGACAAACGGAGACATTCTTACTTTATCCTGGAGCCCATGATGCACTTGAATGTTGGGGCCCATTCGGGGGTATTCAGGGCGTCAGCAGACCAAAGTCATTAGATCCTTTATTAACGTGCATCAACACACACACTTCTGCACACACACATCCTCACATCAAACAGCCAGTTCCGCCGACTAGCACACAACTCAAGACAGCACTTCCTGATCTTTGTGTGTGTGTGACCTACATGACAATATTCACTTTTTAATCCCATATTCTCAATAAGAACTACAATAGTTTGCCCTTTGGTAGATCAAGTCTAATCTTTAGGTTGAATCGTTTCAAAAACATATTCATTTTAATTAGACTCAAGGGTAGTATTTCAAATTGTTCACTTATTTTTATACGTATCATTGTATGCACTTTTATTTTGTTTTATATAGTTTTAATCTATGTAGTTCTTACACTTTTATATTATTTTTAACTGGCCTGTCACTAATGTGTGTTCATTCATACTGTATAGGCTGAACTCACACTTTTACCTAGTGATGGTTGAAAACACATAAACACAGAGGAAACACTGGAATGGACTTCCTCTATTGTTTCCCTGCTTTCTCATCACTGTTTTTATGCTCTCATCATCATTGCTCATGTGTTTGCTCTCGCTCGTGAGTCTGACACTGAAGGGTGATCAGCATGGATGTGCTGAGCAAACTTTGTCTTATTTACACAGACACACTCTTTCACACAAACACACCCTGTTCAGACAGCTCCTTTGACTAATATTGTCATTGCAATGCATGCACATCCAATTCTTGGTACCAACTGTTTTGTGCGAAATGGTTCCCTCTAGTGTTCACTGGAGGAGCAGCGTTTTAGTTGTAGAAGGTTTTCTGAATGAGAGTACAGTGCTATTTAACGGTTAGGCCTCGATGATATCCGAGAACGTTCTCAATTTAATGTATCAACTTTGTGTGGAAGCCCGTTTCGAGCCCACAGTAAAAAAATACTAAGATAATTGCGACTTTGGTACTTTATATCCTACAATTTCTTACAATTGTGTCTCAGTCATAATTGTGACTCTACTTCTTATTTCAAACTGTTATTTTCACAATAACCTGCCAAAACGGATCCTGTTTGTACTTATTACATTACGCAAATCATGCCTTTTTCAATTCAAAATGCCTGCCTGATGCACAACCACTTATGCTTCCTAACTGGACAGATCGATATACTGTGATGATTAAGTGTTCCCTTCATTTTTTGAGTAGTGTATAAAGCTCGCACCTCCAAAAAAATAACAAAAATCAGGTGCACAATCAAAAAATATGATCAAGTAGTCAGCACATTGTTGCTTAAAAACAGTTTTCCAAAACAGATGTGACATCTTTTCATTGTGCCCATGTCTGTTAATCCCCAAAAATGCTAAACATATCATAAAAGTAGATCATGTGACTTGTGCACTGTATTCCAAGTCTCCTGAAGCCAAACAATGGCTTTCACTTTTACACATTTCACTTTTAAGTCACTTTTAAACCCTTCCAGTGAGATGTTGACTCAAGTACCCCTGCAAACAAATCAGTGAGTTTTTCTTTTTTTATGGGAAATATCTTTTTGTTTTTGCTGTGCTGAAGAAAGAAAGTCATAAAGGCGTGGAACAACATGAGGGTGTAAATGATGACAATTTTCCTATTTGAGTTAACTATTCCGTTAACACTGCTGTGTTTTAACAATGCAATAAAAAAAAAAAAGTTTGACTTGAAACATGACCACTGAAGTCTGATAAGTTATGGCAATAACAATATAACATGTATGTTCGACAGTTTATAAAGTCAAATTGTTGAAGATGAATCTGACACAGGACTCTGACACCTATGAGATGAAAGTGGAGCAGGTGCTGAAAGAAGGTAAAGTTCATTATTCCCTCCATGTTTCTCCACTGATCATGATATTCATATGAAATATGTCTGATTTCTATTAAATGCAGTTGTCCTTCTCCATTAATGCTCGAATGAAGGCTAAGTTACATTGCAGTAGAATTGTTTTGTAAACATTGTTCTGTCCTGTAGGCACTGATAATAGTGTTGAAGGGAAAGTGAGACAATTTTGGGCTCGTCCCAGTTGCAGAGAATATTTAGCATTGGTAGAAGGCAAGTCATACCTCATCATGGGCAAATCTGTTGACCTGCCAAATATAGGCAGAAGGTAGGTGTCCAATCTGTGTTTTCAAAATAGGATGATTTGCCTGCATATATGCATTTAAAGTCTGTAGAGTGTTGTTCATACACAAATAAATTAAGCAATACAATTAATACAAATATAACTTGAATACAAATGTTCTATAGTGAATGTAGTTTATTTTCTGAGTTGAAATCTCTGGACCGGAGCCAAAGTCCGGATCAGATGTGCGCGCTGCCACGGTTCGCGTGACACAACGTGAAACCAGACCTCATTTGCCCCAATCGAAACATATTTACACTAACTGAATCGTTCCCTATCGCCTACGTTGTACAGTACGTGCCATTCACTGTACAGGAAATACTACACTGTGAACAAGCGACCGATCTCAGCCGCAGCTTCAGCGTCTATTTATAGTGTAGGGGGCGGGCGCTTCGGTCTCTAGAGAGTGTTTGATTGGTCAGAAGATTTGATGAGAAGATGAAGTACGATGTGACGTCAAAAAAATCGTTGAGCCGTTTTGGCGGAAGTGACGAACTGAAAGCTTTGAATGCTAATATTTTCTAAATGCGAATTTTGTCACTGTTTTGGAGCACACTGCCTTATAGATAACCTTAAGACTATCATATTGATACTAACGCCCAAAAAACTTTAATTTTGATTTCATGGGGACTTTAATTGTTTAGCCTAATAAGTGCTCAAGCACACGCATAAAGCTTGCCACGGCACACCAGCAGAAGTAATGATTTTGAATGTTTCAGGGAAAAACAGTGAGACTGCATTAACATTTTAATAATGTATTGATAAAGTGCTTTCTTTGTTTTCGGCTTAAGAGATGAAGTCGGCGACACTGACTCGTCATCTCCGCAGTAGTGGATCCGCCTGTATGCATGTTTCATAGGCTACAGATAACATATTCTGAGAATATCTGTTTTCCATTTGAATTGGTTCATTTGAAGGTATACATTTCACTCTCTATAGATACATTCTTCATGTCTTTAAGGCAAGTATACACTGAGTTTCGCGCTCAAGTTCATAGAGACCGAGACGGCAGAAAGCGCATCCTGTTTGCTTTTCATTGCTGGCACCGGCGCCTCCATCTGTCCCGCACTGAGCGCTACTGTTCTGCTTCCACACTCCACACAGACACTTCAACAGCGTGTCTACACCAGACCACAACCATTGAAAATCATTTGAACTCTGTATCAGCAAATTATAAATAGAACAATGCAGCTGTTTACTGTCGGGGATTGTCGTGTCACGCCGTGTCGCTTCCAGTGTACACAGCAAAATCCCCGGTGTTAAATGAACGCTGCTGGGTGTCTATATGTGTCCAGACTACAGAGTGTTAAAAGTAACACTGAAGTAGTGTTAAAGTTAATGAGGTACCGTATTGACTCGAATATAAGACAATGTTTTTTTCTTGGAAATACATCTGAAAAAACGCAGTCGTCTTATAGACTTTGACATGTCAATAATACACCCACAACAATAGGTGGTGCCAAATACGCATAAAACGAGTGTGCCATGAAATACGTAATGTAATGCGTGTTGTAAAGATCGCGAGTAAAAACAAAAGAAAAATAAAACCTTACAGCTGCATGAGTCGTGACTGTCACGTTAGCCTGATGGGACCAAACTCCCTTTGTGATTTTAAAACGTAAGACAGTACCCAGATTTGAAGACTACAGTAAGATTTAACTTCTACTGTTAATAAGATTTTGGTAGGCTACTATTAGATGGATAGCCTAAATGTCCTAATTCAGATGGGCTACCTGTTTTTCTTTTTTTATGCATTTTATTTGGCTGCTGTAACTGTGTTGTAACAGTTAGACTTTTGCAAAAAGCAAAAGTCATCAGGTGGTGATGATTATGTTTTGCTATGATCATCATGAAATGATTTGAATAACTGGGTCAGATTTTGTTTGTTGGCTTTGTCAACACTGTGAACAAAATACGATCTGGCATTTTCAGTATAATCAGACAGATGTTTTTAAAACTTATATTGATCAAAAACTTGAAAAAAAATCTTTAATTTAGACAGTGACATCAAGAATCAGTGTGAGAATCACAACAGTGACCATCACAAAAGCACTTGACCCTTGACTTTTTAATAATGCATTTTATTTGGCTGCTGTAGCTGTGTTGTAACAGTTAGACTTTTGCAAAAAGCAAAAGTCATCAGGTGGTGATGATTATGAAGTGATCTGAATAACTGGGTCAGATTTTGTTTGTTGGCTTTGTCAACACTGTGAACAAAATAAGATCTGGCATTTTCAGTATAATCAGACAGATGTTTTTAAAAGTTATGTTGATCAAAACTTGAAAAAAAAATCTTTAATTTAGACACACTGACATCAAGAATCAGTGTGAGAATCACAACAGTGACCATCACAAAAGCACATTGTAGCCAATCAAAAATCATCCATGGCTCCCATCATGCATTACGGCATGAATAAATTATGAGCAGAATTGTCTTTTTTAAAATTTTTTGTTCTTACTGTTTTCTTTTATTTTTGCTGTTTTTATGTGACTTTTTAGTAGCTTGTTTTGTGATGTTCAGAGTTGATCTTTTTATATGAATATGCTAGGGCTGCACGATATCGGAAAAAACTCACATTGAGATATTTTTAAATCTAATAAATCTGTGTTAAAGCTACAAAAGTGATTTTGCTGCAAAACTGATTTTAGTGCCTAAAAACGCATTGGAAAACGCCAGCTGCGCCACGTTCTCCTTCTTTCCAAAGCACTCAGGAGCTTGTGCTTTCGTGGCGTCTGCCGTTGCTAAGCAACCATGACCTGCGCTCTCCAGAGGACGCGGAACTGTCAACAAAGGACAAACGGATTTCCAGCACTGAAAATCACGTGCAGTAGCTCTGCTACTAAATGTAAATGCTACTCGTCTGTACAGCTGTCGCGTCTGGTGTAGACACCGTGTCTGTGTGTGAGCAAAGAAAACAATCAGTATAAATATAATGGTCAGTAGCCTATACTAAACATCGCACATCCTGCGATGTGACTATCGTGGATGCGCACATCGTGATATCGATGCTGAAACGATATATCGTGCAGCCCTAGAATATGCTGCTTGTCACCGTTGTTGATGAGCATATGTTGATTCTTGATGTCTGCGTGTGCCTAAAAGAAAAGCTTTTTTGAAGGTTTTTTTTTTTTATCAGAACAGCTTGTATGAAATCCTTCTAAAACTTATAGAAACTAAAGTAAACACTGACCACTATAATGGTGACTTTAAAAATTGTGATTTTCTTATTTGGCGATTCTGTTTGTTAACATCAGGTGTCTTCAATAATGGTCAATCATTACTCAGTGAATCTCTTAATTACCTCATTAACTTCATTAACAACGCTTCAGTGTTACTTTTAACACTCTGTAGTGTTAATTTAACACCAGGGTTTTTGCTGTGTAGACAGCATCCTGGTAACATCTCATCTGAACACAGTAGGGATGGAATGATTACGGGTTTGATGATAAATCATGATAAAATTCCCCACGGTTAGTATTATCATTTCATATTTTAATTATCATTAAAACCGTATTCAATTATTGTGATTTGAACAACTCAGGATAAATAAATACTGTCCAGCATAACACACAGTTTTAAGTAACAGTTTCACATGCACACTGCATGCAGAGTAGTTTCGTCTTGTGTAAAAACATGGCGGAAAAGCTGGGAGGTTTTAAAAGAGTGCTAAGGGAATTATACAAATAAATATATGAATGAATTAATTATATGAATGTACCTCTGAAGGTTCTGTCTGTCTATGGAAAAGATTCGATGGCATTTTGTTTTCATCTTCACTCCATGTGATACCTAATAAAGTGCTCTTAATTGCAATGGAAACAGCTCTAATTCTACTGTTCCATAAGCGTCGCCTAGTGTCAAAGAGTGGATTTACACAGAGTTACATTCACATACAGCCTGTGTGCAGTTTTTGTCCGGTTAAAAATAATTTAGAATTACTTATGGATCATTTATTAATCAGGTATCATTTTGACTTAACCCTTTTCTTTATTTTAAGGCCGAAATGTGAGCTTTACCATTTTTTTTAAACCTTTTCAAAGTTTTATTTGAACATTTCGTACATGCTATTAGATAAACTGTTGTCAGTCATTTAAAATCCGGACATCATTGGTAATGTTAATACATCATTAATGTAATGTTAGTGTTTACGCAAACAAAAATCATTTTATTTGTTGTTTGTTGATTTTAAATATAAAACTTGGTGAATTTATGTGTCAGTAGTTTTTGAACATTTCCAGCACATTTTAACAGTACCGTGATAATACTGATAACTGTTATAATTTTGGTCATTATAATCGTGATAAGAAATTTTCATACTGTTACATCTCTAGACTACAGTTCACTGTTGTTCTACTGAAGCTCCTCGTCACCTGTACCTTTTCCGCGCTTGTTTGACTAGCGCCTGTTGCTGACGCAAATTTAAAGTACAAGTCAGAAAAGTCTCCTGTTTGATGTGTTGGTAAAGACATTCTGCATCTAAATAAATCCAATTATTGTATAGAAAAAAAGAGACAGAAGCAGCAGTAGTGAGTGGGGTGGTCAATCCTAGCTCCGCCCCTGTGTTAACTGCGTTAAATATTTTTAACGTTGTTCAACAGGAAAAATTAATCACCTGCGTCAACACGCTAATTTTGACAGCACTAATTAAAATAAGTGAACTTTAATATTTATTAAAAGACAAAAAATATTAATACATGTTCACTAAAACAAAGTCACCATTACGTAAGCAAGAAAACCATAAAAGAAGACCCTAACAGACAAAAAATCTTTACAAATGATCACATATTTTGACCTGTTATTAAAATATGTTTTGTTCAGGTAAAACTGGATGTCTATCAAATATTTTTCAAAAATTTATAAAAATCATCATGAAAACAAACATTTTTAAAAGAGTTCTCTTTTATATCCTTATTTTTTATTGACCAATTTGACTTCACTTTCTGTTGTTTTAGTCTGCAGTATGTTTTTGGAGAGCAGACCTGGGTTGAATACTGGCCTACAAGAGAGGAAAAACCAATCACAAAAAGAACACAGGGATCGATACGTCGGCATCTCTGAGCTCCAGAATAGCCCCCTCAAATATGGATGTTTTACATAATTATAGAATACCTATTTGTTGATTACAGAAAATTAAAAATGATCTCCAACACGCACTCATTAAATCTGAAATAATACTGTTTGAGCCAGAATACTTTGTTATAATTTTGTGTAAAAAAACAAACAAACAAAAACATGGTTGACTGAATGAAACTACAAAATGTTCAGTTTAGACTCCTGACTAAATAACCATGGTGTGATAAACAGTACCTTGCAATTCTAAATCATAAAATCCAACATTATCATTTGTTTTGTGCAATATTTGTTCATCTGTATCTCAGCCGAATAATCATATGAGGAATAAAACAGACATTTTACATTAAATAAAATAAATGGGTCCAGAAGATTGCAAAGCAAAACAAAACGCCGTTCACGAATTAGAAGCACAAAATGAGGATTTGTAAAAAAAAATGTCGGAGGATTTCAATATAAGACAAGAGGAGACTGGTTTTCCTTTGCTAAAGTAAGGAAACTTTGTTTTGCTCCTGCATTTCTCAGAGGCGCGCGCACAACACATACGTCTTACATCATCAGCTGAACCAGAGTCAGCGGAAGTGAGAAAAAAATGTTTATTACATTTGAAATATGGACATTTGTCTTACAAAAATGCATGTGTGGTTTATTGACTGCCATTCAGCTATTACACAACAGCAAAAAATAAATAAATAAATCCTATTAAACAAATGCCACTGTAATGCTTCAACTTGGGATTTGACTTGAAGACTTGCTTGTGACTTGAAAGTCCCACCTCTGGTATTATGACATTAATGAAAAATTACATTAATTCACATTTTTTATCCAGAAAAGCTACTGTACTTTTATACAGTATGTTTTCTTAAATTACAAACAAATGTATGTAAAATTACAAAAATAATCTGTAATTAATACAATAACAAAACCTTTAGATGATAAAATGGTCAAATGACTGGCAGCAACAGCTGCCAAACAAAAACCATAAAATTGAAATAAAACCTCCTTATTTAAATAAGCTGAAAACACTGTTATTTTAGAGGTATTTCCTGAATTTTTATGATCAAACACCAAATTAATTAAACATCACATGACTGGCAGCAACAGTACATGAAACACTAACAGATCTCTCTAGATCTCAGCATCTTCACTTATTACAATCCAGTCTGACTTTATTTATTTTATACAAAACTTCTTATTGAGAATTAACAGATGTTTAGATGTTGATGTTTTATTGAAAATAATAAAGTTTGAAGTCACCATTGTGGAGATACGTGTTTGCTTTAGTTGGGCTTCTGACCCTTAAATTTATAATATCAATTCATAATATCATAATATCATAATATCATAATTCATAATATCAATATAGATGTTATAACTGAGTGTTTTTAAGGTACGTTTGTTATAGCAATAGTTGCTAGTGAAAAATCTGATCAGATAAATCTGGTTATTTATTGATGATGAGTTAGTCATCATATAGTAGCCTGATCACATCATGAGTGTTGTCTCTGAATATGTTAGCTTTTAAGGTTTTATTTTTTATTTTTTTACAGCAGTCTTGTGATGTTGTGACAGTAAGGGATTCACTTTTTTAAAAATAATTAAATAGTAAGTGTCTTGAATAGAGGCTTTTTGACTCACCAAATATCAAGAATCAGCAATGGTGACAATCAACAAGAAGCTTGTTTTGTGATGATCAGAGCTGATCTGAATATTTTGTCGATTGTGACCATTGTTGAGGTTCATAAGCAGATTCTTGATGTCTGTGACTCTACGTGCTAAATTACTTCTTCAAAATGGTTTACAAACCTTCAAAATATCAAAGCATTCCCATATTTCAAGCAGTAAAATTCTAAAACTACAACAAAATGAAACTAATAAGTTTAACGTGCTAAATTACTTCTTCAAAATGGTTTACAAACCTTCAAAATATCAAAGCATTCCTATATTTCAAGCAGTAAAATTTTAAAACTACAACAAAATGAAATTAATAAATTTAACATGCTCTGCCATTAGATATTTCTGATAGTGTTGGGTCGTTCTTGAATGATTCATTCATTTTGAACGAACCTATAATGTGACTCGGGAAGAACGAGTCGTCTCGGGGAGTGATTCATT
>NW_015542756.1:0-361 GCF_001515605.1 Sinocyclocheilus anshuiensis
AAGCTCCTGCGGGAGCGTGAACTGCTGCGGCAGTGGGGAAATATGCAAAAAGCTCCTGTGGGAGCGGGAACTGATGCGGCAGTGGGGAAATATGGAAGAGCTCCTGCGGGAGCGGGCACTGCTGCGGCAGTGGGGGAATTTAGGTAAAGCTCCTGTGGGAGTGGGTGCTGCTGGGATGGCTGGAGTGGGGATGGGTCGTTATAGATGATTAGGTGATGAAAAAAAGGGGGTCAACTATGGTGGGTCTGAAGTTTGAGTGACCGGGGCTATACTGACGTCAAAGGGGTTGGCTGATGAGGGTTCGGTGGGCTTCCTCGATGTGGGAGCGGTCCGATCGAATGTAGCTCTTGAAAGCTTCTGA
>NW_015542757.1:0-966 GCF_001515605.1 Sinocyclocheilus anshuiensis
TCCGAGTAACTGGGAGGAGGAGAGAAACACAAGTGCGGGGGAGGCTGGGCTCAGCGACGCACACACAAATGCGAAGTTGCCCGCATTTTGCTTTGATCTGCCTGGGAGGATTAAGCTGCTCATATAACGAGGTGCAGGCTCTGTGTCGGCGTGAGATCGCTCAGACCCGGTTGCTTAGTTCCCAGGCTTCGTCGTTTCTCTCTCCGAGGCTTGCTAAGAGAGGAGAAACGTGAGAGCGGGGCTGTATAGTGAAAGGCGGTCCACGAGTGGAGAAAAGCGAGACTCATGCTCGAGTGAGCATTCTGTCTTAGTAAGCGCGTATTGGAGAAGAGCGAGACTCATGCTCGAGTGAACATTCTGTCTCAGTAAGCGCATAGCTCACTGCCCTTTTGCGGCGGATCCGAGTGCAACGGGGAGAGCGAGCACGCGGGTACAGTGCCGGCATGCGATCGCTCAGACCCGGTTGCTTAGCTCCCTGACTCCGCTGTTTCTCTCTCCGAGGCTCACTGAGAGAGGAGAAAACGGGAGGGCGGGGCTGTCTCCAGTGGAGGCGGACCGCGAATGGAGAAGAGCGAAAATCATGCTCGAGTGAGCATTTTGTCTCAGTAAGCGCGTAGCTCACTGCCCTTCTGCAGCGGATCCGAGTGCAACGGGGAGAGCGAGCACGCGGGTACAGTGCCGGCATGCGATCACTCAGACCCGGTTGCTTAGCTCCCTGACTCTGCTGTTTCTCTCTCCGTGGCTCACTGAGATAGGAGAAACGGGAGAGCGGGGCTGCCTCCAGTGGAGGTGGTCCGCGAGTGGAGAAGAGCGAGACTCAAGCTCGAGTGAGCATTCCGTCTCAGTGAGCGAGCAGTCTCTGCATGGGGTTTGCCCAGACAAATGACGTACTCATTGCTCTTCTGCATCGTGCAAGTTTCTCTGCACGAGCCACACTCGCAGCGCGACATTTGCAACAACGTCACT
>NW_015542758.1:0-552 GCF_001515605.1 Sinocyclocheilus anshuiensis
CGTATTTTTAAGTTTCCGCTGTTCTTAAAAAAATGCAAGTGATCGAGCTGGCGTCTCCCGCACAAACGATTGGATATGCGCCTAACAGCGCTCATTTATCTAGGTTAAATGTTTAAATTAATAATGTCTAACAGCGCTCATTTATCTAGGTTTAATGTTTAAATTAATACTGTGAAATGCATGAAGTGTTTTATACCTGTTTATTTTAGGCAAGTCGTGTTGGTTTGAGAAGGCTAAATTGATCAAGCATAATGCTCAACTCACTGCTGCTGCCGCTTGGTCGTTCCTTTAAAAAACAAAAACTTGAATTTAACAAACATAAAATATTCCAAACATATTTCTAAATTAACTTTATAAAGAAACAAAAAGAAAAAATTACCACTTTTAAATTTAAAAACCAAAACTGAACTATTTTAATAGCTGTGTAATGGGGAAGAGAGAGAGAGAGAAAAGACACGGTATCCAGTCGGACTCGGCCGAGAATTCTCATAAAACTGTTGGACAAGGGCCGGGCCCATGCAGGACTCTATTCACTCTAGAGTGAGTGAGTGA
>NW_015542759.1:0-914 GCF_001515605.1 Sinocyclocheilus anshuiensis
CCCCTCTCCGGCCCGCTCACAAGCCGCCCGAGTTGGGTCCCTGTGGTCCACCTCGCTGCCCCACTACGGGTACGGCTGTGGTTCCGCTGGTCCCGCTTATACGGTTTCTGGGCGCTTGGTCAGCGCTACCCAGCCCGTCTCGCTGGCTTCTGCGAACCATCAGCCTCGGCTATGCGATTCAGTTCGCCCGGCGCCCGCCCAAGTTCAGCGGTATCCGCTTCACTACAGTGAGGGCGGCCGATGCCCCTGTTCTGCGGGCAGAGATCGCAGTCCTACTGGCGAAGGATGCGATAGAACCCCCCTGTCTTGTGTGCAGAGATTACAGTCCTACCGGCGAAGGATGTGATAGAGCCGGTCCCTCCAGCTGACATGAGGATGGGGTTTTAAAGCCCTTAATTCATTGTGCCCAAGAAAGGTGGTGGGTTAAGACCAATCTTGGATCTGCGCGTCTTGAACTGGGCCCTTCACAAGCTTCCATTCAAGATGTTCGCGCAGAAGCGCATCTTCAGGTGCATCCATCCCCAAGATTGGTTTGCAGCGATCCACCTGAAGGACGCGTACTTCCATGTGTCAATCCTTCCGTGCCACACGCCATTCCTGCGGTTTGCGTTCGAAGGATGGGCATATCAGTACAAGGTCCTGCCCTTCGGGCTGTCCCTGTCTCCCCGTGTCTTTACGAAAGTCGTGGAGGCAGCTCTTGTTCCCCTCAGAGAGCAGGGCGTTCGCGTTCTCAATTATCTAGACGATTGGCTTGTACTAGCACAGTCTCAGGATCAGTTGTGCGAGCACAGGGACCTGGCGCTTCGGCACCTCAGCCTGTTGGGCCTTCGGGTCAACTGGGAAAAGAGCAAACTCTCCCCGACGCAGAGGATCTCTTTTCTCGGTATGGAGTTGGACTCGGTCGAACAGACAGC
>NW_015542759.1:1019-1528 GCF_001515605.1 Sinocyclocheilus anshuiensis
GTTCAAGGGCAGGACAGCGGTCCCACTGATACTTTTTCAGAGGCTCCTGGGGCATATGGCGGCCGCAGCGGCACTTACACTGCATATGAGACCACTCCAGCACTGGCTTTATGGCCGAGTCCCGAGGTGGGCGTGGAAGCGCGGCACTCACCGGGTCCAAGTTACACCGGCCTGTCGCCAAGCCTTCACCCCGTGGTCAGATCTTGCTTTCCCCCGGGCAGGGGTGCCCCTAGAGCAGATCTCCAGGCATGCTGTGGTCTACACGGATCATGCTGTGGTTCACACAGATGCCTCAACCACCGGCTGGGGGGCCACGTTCGACGGACTTGCAGTGTCAGCGGTTTGGATGGGCTCCCAACTGCACTGGCACATCAATTTCCTCGAGTTGCTGGCAGTGCGCCTTGCCTTGATCCGTCTCAAACGGCGCTTACGGGGCAAGCACGTACTAGGACAACACTGCGACTGTTGTGTACATCAACCAACAAGGTGGTCTGCGCTCCCGTCGCATG
>NW_015542760.1:0-162 GCF_001515605.1 Sinocyclocheilus anshuiensis
GGGTTATGTTTATTTTCTTCTAAAAGAGACGAAAAGTAATCAGATTTAGCAGTTTTTAATGTTTTTCTGTAGGATAGGTTACTTTCCTGCCAAGCAATACGAAATACCTCTAGTTTTGTTTTCCTCCAGCTGCGCTCCATTTTCCGGGCTGCTCTCTTTAGG
>NW_015542760.1:600-805 GCF_001515605.1 Sinocyclocheilus anshuiensis
TAGGTCCTGACACGTGTTGTCTAACCCCAATAGAGTTCAGAATGTCTATGAATGCTGATCCCAATGCATCTTTTTCTTTATCAACATGGATATTAAAATCACCAACAATTAAAACTTTATCTGCAGCCAGCACTAACTCGGATATAAAATCAGCACCTTTTTTAATAAAGTCTGTATGATGCCCTGGTGGCCTGTATACAGTAGC
>NW_015542761.1:0-805 GCF_001515605.1 Sinocyclocheilus anshuiensis
AAGCTGTAAATTAGTTAGTTTTCGCTGTAGCTCTTTCTCTTGGCTTTTGAGCTTTTCCTCATTTTTTCTGTGTTGTTCCACGGCATGAGACACATGGTCACAAAACTCTTTGTGTGTTTTAGAGTTTAAACCGACCACATCTTCCAGCCTGCTCCTTAAGGCTGGCGGCATAGCATCAATCACAGCATGTCTAAACAATGTTGCCATTAATGGGTCTCCTTCTGGATTCCCTTCAGTCTCTTGTTTCCACCTTTTCAGCTGTCTCTGGTTAATGGGTCTCCTTCTGGATTCCCTTCAGTCTCTTGCTTCCACCTTTTCAGCTGTCTCTGTACATATGTGGTTGGATTTTCTTTGTCCGTTTACTCTGCACGCAGTGCCTGCCACACTGCTGGACGGAATGCATCCAAAACAATTCCATCCATATTATGAGAGTTCATTGCTCTGTCCAGAGTAGTTGTTTGAAGAATTTCATCCATCTTTGTCCCTCCTATTATTTTAGGCAGCAATGCTTTAATGTCCCTCACAGCCAAAAGTTTGCCCATAGTTTCTTCTTCAAATACTCAAATCCATTTTGCAGCTTCCCCTGAATTTATGGGAGGCGAGTGACCAGCCCATTGAGGTCCTGTGGGGCCCAGGGCACCCTTGATTAAAATTGGGAGTTGTGCAGCCAGTGGTCTGAGTGCCCCCTTTTCTCTGCCCTGTTCCCATTTTCCGCTATCAAATAACTCCTATAACTCCTCCACCTCCTCTGTGCTTTCAGACAACTTACTACTCCCTCTTTTCAATCTATTTACCTCTTGTATCT
>NW_015542762.1:0-1657 GCF_001515605.1 Sinocyclocheilus anshuiensis
TTCATGTTATTTGTGTGGAAAGAGTTTTTCACGTCTACAAAATTTAAAAGAACATCTGAAAACACATACTGGTGTGAGAGAGTACATGTGCTTTGAGTGTGAGAAGACTTTTACTTTAGCGAGCCGTTTAAAACTGCATGAGAGGATCCACACTGGAGAGAAACCTTACAAGTGTTCACACTGTGACAAGAGATTCATTCATTCAGGAGCCCTGAAAACACATGAGAGAATCCACACTGGAGAGAAACAGGAAAAGTCCGAAAACAGGAAAAGGCAAATTTACGTGACACTCTCCAGGCCTGCAAACACCCAAGATCCATACAGCGTGACTCCTCGTGACCCCCGAGGGCAGGGGTCTGCAACCTTCAACAACAAAAGAGCCATTTCAGACCCTTTCCCACTGGATAAAACTCTTGCACTTTACGACTGTGCGATTAATTTTATTTACGATTATGAGTTTGACTTCAAAGGATTATGAAAGCAAGATATATTGATATATACAAGAGGTAAAGTGATATATTGGAGAAAATCTGATGTGTCAGAGTTTTGGATCCATGCGTTAGTTCTTAAAGTGACAGCAGCCTGTGGAGCAGTCGTGGCCTAATGGTTAGAGAGTCGGACTTGTAACCCAAAGGTGAGACCCTTGAACAAGGCACCGAACCCCCAACTGCTCCCCAGGTGCTGCTGCAAAAATGGCTGCCCACTGCTCCAGGTGTGTGTTCATGGTGTGCGTGTTTAATAGTCACTGCTGTGTGTTAAGCAGATCCTTTGCCAAAAAGGAAATGAAAGAAAGAATCACAGAAATGTTTAAACTCCATTACAAGCCATACAATCTAATGTCAAATTGTGAAAGTAATTTATTGAAACTCTGGAATTTTCCATAAAAAAAAGGCAAAAAAAAAAAAAGAAGAGCTACCATGTTAATCTTACTGCATGCACCCAAGTGTGAAAAGTGGCAAGTTTTCTTCTTTTTCTTTTTTTAAATTTTTTGAGTAGACATTCAAAAACAGGACCAATTCAACAGATTGAAACTGATCATGTCTGTCAATTTTACTGGAATCCATCTTTTTGTTGTCTTCCTCGGGAGAAGAAAAATGACAATTATAATCATGACAACACTGGGTGAAACTGTTGAAGTGTCTCGCGTCAGATATGATTGTGTAATTCTTACCTGTATCGTGTTAAAACTAAAATGTGCCTGCAGTAATCTGAAAGTGAGAATCACAGTAAAGCACATGTTGATGCAGTACTTCAGCACTCATCATTTTACTTGAACCCAAGTCTACAGTTGGCCACAAACGGGCAAAAGTTTTACACCTCACCGGAAGTGGTGTTTCGTTCTTCCTGTATCTTACTTCAGTGTATTGTGCTCTCCAGATTCTGAGAAATCCAGAGCATTTTGCTTCATTATTATCATTCTCATGTTATCACCGTCTTATTATAAATGCTGTCGACCTAATCATCATTTTACATCAAATCAATGGTTTAGCCATTTAACATGGAATATTGGGTTAGATTTCAAAAATGTATGCTGTGCTACAAACACGCAGTTCATATTTAATACTTTTTGTAGGGGTGAGAACCAGAAGGGCGTAAGTAAAATTATTTCTACTAAGTATTTTGAAACTAAGGGGTACCTATTCTAATATTACGTGGT
>NW_015542763.1:0-617 GCF_001515605.1 Sinocyclocheilus anshuiensis
TCCTCCGATCGGAAAGTGGATAGTATTTAAGGCTGAAGCAAACGCCGATTTATTTCCGATGAACCATTCTCACGGAGGGTAAACAAAGCTGATCTGTACGATCTATTCTTCACCCTGCAAATTAGCCAAGGCGCCCAATAGATCGAGCAAAGCCTCAAAACTCGCCTCACTTGACACTACCATTGTCCCGCACAAGACCCAGCTCTCCTCGAGCTTTGGGTCGCAGCGGCAGGCCTTAAACGAGCCTTAAACGAGCCTGGGCCGTGCCCAAGTTCTCACCGCAGCAAAACCTCATTCGCTTCCCACTTCGGCTCAACTTTTCACCACGCCTCTTTTCCGGCCGCAGCGCCACATGTAGCCAGGCCTCCAGCTCACGTAGCAGTCGCTAGCACGAGGCTGCCTCCGCTAGCGCCGCAGGCCGTGTTGCAATTAAATTTTTAGGTAAAGTTGTTAAAGGTAGGTCGTTTGTTGTTAAAAGTTGTTAAACGACGTGATGACATTATGGATGTTGATGTTATTTTTGTAACCATGACGCAAAACTGAGTAGAATACACAATGAAATTACTTACATTTTCTATATTAATTTTCACTAGCTTTTTACCTGTATTTTAAATTAC
>NW_015542764.1:0-119 GCF_001515605.1 Sinocyclocheilus anshuiensis
TCCAGGGCGCAGCGGTCTCCGGCGAGCGCTTCTCTCAGTTACCTCCCGGAAGCGTAACGGTACTAAGAGGCTCGCTACCTCTACGGAGGTCTCTAGAGCAGCTAGTACGGTCGTCCCCT
>NW_015542764.1:665-848 GCF_001515605.1 Sinocyclocheilus anshuiensis
CGCTGGTAATGGAACAGAAGTAGACACTCTCTGAGGATGGAGGCCATCGAGGTGGTCCCTCCTCGTGCAGGAGAGTCCGGGTCCTACAGCCGGTACTTCACTGTTCCGAGGAATCCGAGGAAGATCTTTCCTCATCAAAGGAAGTTCCCGAGGTTTGCTTTTGGGGGCAAAAGCCTACCAACA
>NW_015542765.1:0-883 GCF_001515605.1 Sinocyclocheilus anshuiensis
TCAAAATATCATTTTAAAATAAAAAAATAAAACACTAAAATTATTTTTTTTTTTTTAAAGAAAAACATAAGAATGTAATATTAAACTATTAAACAAATAAAACAATTAATTTCTAAAAATGTCAAATTACGCTGAATAAATTATTTGAAAATAAAAGAATAAAAACACTACAGTTCTTAAAAAAAACATTAGAATAAAAAAATAAGTAAATTATTTAAAAAAGAAAATAATCGAAATTAAACCATTTCTAAAAATGATTAAAATAAAACTTTGAATTACCTAAAGTAGTGTGGAAAAGCAACATTTGTTTTTATATTTCTACTACTTTGTGTGATTTGTTACTGACTTTCATATTAATGTTTACACCAGGCTTATTTGGCAGTGCTTTATGTTGTCATAATTATTTCATGCTTACAAGGTTGGAAGTTCAACAAATCAGTCAATATACTGTGATTGTAGTTGTTAAATAAAAATGTCATTCATATCAATTCATGCATCACCTAATTTCATCGTAACATATAGGCCTGGCCTACAGAAAAGAACATTTATGTTTAATCTATCTAATATGTGACCCTGGACCACAAAACCAGTCATAAGGGTCAATTCTTCAAAATGAGATTTATACATGATCTGAAAGCTGAATAAATAAGCTTTCCATTCATGTGCTAAATTCAAATCTGCGTTCGCTGGCTGGCGCTGAGCCAGATGCGTTTGTACAGCGCTGCACATTAAAAACCAATCACACATGATTCTGTTGAGCTTATGAATGCAATGGCCAATCAAAGGCATTCAGATGAGTCATCGCTGAAATGCTGGTGTGGTTCACCAGCATTCAATCATGTGGGGTTCCTCAGGGATCGATTTTAGGACCACTGCTTTTTAA
>NW_015542766.1:0-491 GCF_001515605.1 Sinocyclocheilus anshuiensis
GTACACCCTCCTGAAAGTTACTAAATAAAACAAAAAAAAAAAAAAGTGTATAGGTTTAAGGCTATTTTTGATCGACAGGTAAGTATATTGAACCAAAACTTTTAAAGACAAGTAATTTCCTGACAATTAAAAGTGTTATATAGCTCACTGAATCATACTCCGACTTAATGCTGGCAGCAGTGGAACCACTTGGGAGAGAACTGCCAGGTGACTTATTTCTTAGCATAAAAGAGGACAATGGTACAACAGGAATACCAAATTATTGTTTTAAGTGTGAAAATATAGCCAAAGTAACACAGAAATTCAAAAACAATGGACTTGTGAAAAGGCCCCTGAAATAATCAGGTGTTCACTTTAAGCTCTGTGTCTCAGAGTAGGGTTGTGACGGTGAGGAAATTTTCCCACCGGTTCATCGACGTGTGACAACACCGGAAATACCGGTATCACCGCGGGGGCGTTCCCTCTTTTCCTCACTTTCCTTCGCTTTTAAA
>NW_015542766.1:1027-1533 GCF_001515605.1 Sinocyclocheilus anshuiensis
CTACCCTCCCCTCATTCCCTGCATTATTGGGCATTTTTTCAGCATGACAATGAATATATTCATTCTCCCAAGGTGAAAATCCTTCAGTGGACTTGTATTTCACTCAATCTTAACGCTCTTGAGCAACTGTGGGGGATTGTGTAGAGACGAGCTGAGCAAAACTCCCCATTAAAGACCAGAGCATTTAAGGAGGTCGTCCTCCAGGAGTTAAACAGCAAAGATGTGAAAATTTGTCATGAACTTGTACACTCAGTGCCAAGACGTGTCAGAGCAGTGTACTTTAAGTTCTGGAGGACATACTAAATACTAGTATATTATACATTTTCTGAATTAAATCTCGGGTGTACTAATTTCTGCAATCCTTAATTTAAACAAAATTGGCTAATTGACTTATCTTACAGAAAATATTGGCATATATTTTGTTGTTTTTATTAAGTGTATGTTTAATATGTTTAAATTTAGCCATCTTTCCATGAATTATATTAGTGATCATTAAGAAAATACAT
>NW_015542767.1:0-516 GCF_001515605.1 Sinocyclocheilus anshuiensis
GTAGTTTCGCTTTCACAATGAAACACAGCGTCACACACGGCGGCTTTGAGTGAGCAAAGGCCGGGGGCTAGAGTGAGCGGAGGCGGCGGATTCGACGAAGGAGCGGCCAGAGGGCTTGTGGCAACCACATGTGACGACCCCGGGCTGGACTCCACTTCGTCCACGGTGAAAGCCGATCCGCGTTGCATATCACGCCGCGTAAACATAAAACCATGTCTGCATTTGTGATCTGAGAAAGGACAAACAACAAGCGCTGCTCTACACTGCTCAAAATTCACGTTTGAATCGTCAGTGGCAAATTCTTTAAATATAAAAAACGTACTTACAGTCTGTTTGTCCTTGCAAAGTTGGAATTGCCCCACTATGCGGCAACAATACTACAGCGAGAATCAAAGTTATGTCTTCTTTCTTTGTTGAACATGTGGGCGGCGTTATGCAAATCTTCCCACACAGTGACGAGTAGACGTGGGTGCGTGTTAGAACGAGCCGTTTTAGGAGGGCATGGTTGACTCTTAA
>NW_015542768.1:0-3632 GCF_001515605.1 Sinocyclocheilus anshuiensis
TAATTTGTTGAGATATTGAATTGGTGGGTTTTTGTTAAATGTGAGTCAAAATAATCTCAATTAAAAGAACCAAAGATTTAAACTACTTCAGTCTGTGTGCACTGAATTTATTTAATACACGAGTTTCACAATTTGAGTTGAATTACTGAAATAAATGAACTTTTTCACGACATTCTAATTCATTGAGATGCACCTGTATGTAGTTATGAAAAAAAAAAAAACATTAAGTTTTGCACAGAGAAACCTCAGCTGGACTGCTATTATTTTCTGTTGCATGAGCATCATTGCTGATTGAGTGTATTTTTTATTTTTTTTTTATGTATTTTTCCTTGCAGAAATCAAAGACAAATGCTGTATATGAAATTGTCCCCAAAAAAATGGTGATCAAATGCTCTCCCATATGCACATAAATATATTTTATTGTTTAAAATGTTGTTGCTCTGTATTAGTATAATTTAGTTGTACATAAATAGCAATCAGAAACCTAACTAAAAATAAATTTTCTGTTTTTATCTTGCCATATGAACATTTTCCTAACTTTATTAAACATTGATCCTACCCTTCACTCTGTTTCTTGGGTCTTTCAATTATTGCTTTTCTTCCTTTTCTTTTCTTTTTTTTAACTAATAGTCACCAAAGGGCTAATATTACAGGGATAGTTCACCCAAACATGAAAATTTATTAGGGATGCACCGATGTATCGGCCACCGATATTTATCGGCCAATTTTTTATTATTTAAAAGTCATCAGCATGTCGGAAATAGCATGAAAAGGGCCGATACGATGATTTATTAATTAACTGTGATTAATTTCTGTGAACAGAGAAAACAGAATAAAGCTATATAGGCTACATAAAAGGGAATATATAGGCCTATACACAAATTATATTTCACTTGTGCTAAAAATGTGCTGAGTTTCGGATAATTGTAACGCGCTCCGAAGTTCACAGAAAAAAGAGACGGCAGAAAGCAGTTTTCTTTATTTTCAAAAGTTTTACAGTTTTGAATGATGTTTTGCTTCTATCTGTATGACAAACCAGTGTTGTATGACCATAAATTACTGAGTAACAGTTGGGGAAACAATGCATTGATCGCGTCGTTGCCTCACACACACATAACACATTTTTGCTAATTTGACATCGCAGCCTGTTCATTATCAAAATAAAATACAGTTAAAGAAACATAAAAAGTTACACTGCTCTATTTAAATAGTCCGTAGTACAGTCTGTGCCATTCAGTGTGACCAGCGCCTCACTGCTGATATAGCCTATATGTGAAGGACGATGTTTTACGTCGATAATGCAAGTGAAGAACAAAGCCTATAGTTCACATAATAAATAATAGGTTAGCATCCAGATACTTCGCAAATATGGAAACATTTGGATTCGTGCAGAATGAGAGAGGGAGGCTTCAGTTTCGTTTTTAAAATAATTTGTTTTGGCTTGACGCTTATATTTAGCCTAAATACAACTTTAGAGGATTTGTTGTGGAGAGAAGGGAACTAAAATAGCCTAATTGTGTTTGTAATTTTGCTTTTATTTACCATTATTTAATTAGCCTACATTACTTCTGAATGTAATAATAAAATGCAACGCACAGCCTACTAATTTAGGCTGGTTTTTCCCTCTCAAAACGCTTATAGGAGTAGCCTATATATCTTTAAATATCTTGAAAAAAATATGTTTTTATTGCGTTGACAGTTTTTTCTTTTAATACATTTGGTCTTTGGTAAATCTAGAAAAGATGATGCTGTATTAGCTATGACTAAGAGAGATCATTCAATACTCTCTTCATTATTTTTTTTTTCTTTTTCAGTAAATTAAACACTGTACTTTATTATTATTATTATTATTATTATTATTATTACTGGCAAAGAAAAAGTAAAAAAAAAAATAAAGTTATTAACTGGTATGTTTTCTACTCAAATCACAGAGGAATGCAGGAACAGAAACGCTCAAATACCGATTCTGCTCGGAGTGAACCAATCCTTTTTTTTCTCGTTTTTAAGCCCTGCTTTATGCAGTTGACCAATATCGGTATCGGAATCGGCCAATAGTTGTTCGTTAAAAATGGGTGCATCCCTAAAATGTATGTTATAGTAACGTCATGTTGTAAGACTATCATTCATCTTTGAAACACAAAATAAAATATTTTAATGAAATCTTAAGAGATTTTCCAGTTAAGGTAACTCAAATTATTAAATAGACAGGGTGAATTATATTCAGACAGGGGCCACTTGTGCTTCTAGGGGGCACCATTTTAAAGTTCATTTTAACCTACTTTCAGCATTATTGTCACGTTACGCTGCCAGAAGGAACGCAGCGCCGTGGATAATCGAAAGAGTCTTTATTAATCCAACACAGGCGGTAACTCCAACAAAATGAACAGGAGGTAGACACACGTGCATCACTGGTAGACCCAACAAACACTAACTGCACAGACTAGGACTTATAAACACAGGGCAATCAGGGGAACACAGGTGACAACAATGGAACATAATCAAACTAAACGAGGACAGGAACATGACCAAATAAGGAGACACAGGAAGGACTACGGGGGCAAAACAGGTCCAAAAGTCTGACAATTATTCATTCAGTCATTTTTCACCATGTCATTTATCTCTCTGTTGTAATGCACTTTGGTTGAGTGACTGATCTTCTTTATGCCAAGTATACAAAAATACAAATATTTTAAAACAATTAATTAAAGGTTCCCTCTTGAACTTCACCTTAATTTCCCTTTTCCTTTTCTTCATTTTCCCTAATATCTCTGTCTCTCTCTTGTGTACGTGTGTGTGTCCTTTTTTTTTCTTGTATCTGTCACTTCTTTCAGGTCTACAGTTATGAACAAGCAGGGCTTGAATTGAACCTCCATCCCCCTTACCATCCCGTTTAGATTAATAATGTTGTGTATTATGTAAAACTTATCATGCAAACAAAACATTAAAAGCCTCTAGGTATAGTAATTTAGGAACTAAATAAAAGCCATTATTGGCCAATCAGAGCTCAATGTTGTAAGGGGCTGCTCACAAGCGCAAGTCCTAACTAAGGGGGCATCATTAGGTTGTTTGGCAGGAAGTGTTTCAGGTCTGGTCGCCATTTTCACTAAATCTGATCACAACAAGCCCATGAAGATGAAAGCAAATAAAAACATGACAACTCAATATAGTCTATATTTATAATGGTTTACACTATACAAAAAGTATCATATGTGCATAAAGCACATTTTTTACGGGAAATATAATCTCAGCAGGAGTCGAGCAAATCTTTCAGCTTTACTTTCACTTTGGTTTGACGTCATCTCAGCCACATCACGTGATCTCGTAGACCTCCGATTCCTTTCTTTTCTGATCCTGACAAATGTGATTGGTGAGATAAAGCCTTTTTTTGCATAGCTTAAAGCAAAAATGAGATAATTTCTGAGATAATTTCCTTAAATGTACCACATGAAGCATTGATCTGAACTGAAGGAATAGAACAGGACTGTGAATAAACTCATATCAGTGTTTACAGTCACAGCTCACTGAACACGAGACACACACGATATAAAGCACAAAACATCAGACACAAGCAGAGAAACATTGCCAGGCTATTCATGCTCAATAATAATAATCCAATAATGGATATCTGGCGC
>NW_015542768.1:3758-4167 GCF_001515605.1 Sinocyclocheilus anshuiensis
ACGACACTCAGCAAATATGAACCTCCATTAAACGACATTACAGAGTCAGAAACAGATCAAATGCTGGTGTTATTATTATCAGACATGTGCCGCAGTAAAACCAGTGTCATCACACTTACTGGCAAATCTTTGCTCTGTCTATGATTTTATAATGTGTATTGATGCTTTGGAAAAAAAAAAGTCATACCAATAAAGTACTTAATAGTCTAATTAAACTCTTTATAACTTCACTGATCACAGATTGTACTTATTATTTACCTCACAGGAATCACTAGCTCTGTTCCCTCCCTACACAGACAGCTCCTTTCTGCAATGCTGACTATACAAGCAGATAGAGCAGAAGATCTGAGATCCTGCTGGAGACATGTTAAACATCCTTCTCAACCTTTCAACCTTACATCATTTCATC
>NW_015542769.1:0-2186 GCF_001515605.1 Sinocyclocheilus anshuiensis
TGAACTCTGTTGCCTTCCACCTATCAATTTCTCTCAGTGCCCTTGTGTTTCCGTGCAAACTCCATGGGCACACTTCTCTGAGCATTTATCAATCTTTCTGATAATGTGTTTATTTGAAATCCTGACAGCCTACAAGTCAGAGGACCCATCTTCAGCCACAAGAGAAGAAGCCGTCTCATGTTTCCGAGGCACACGAGGTGCATGTAGTCGAGGGGGAAACCAGAGACCATGTCTAGGGATGTTTCTTCAAGAGGTGATGGACCATGATGATGATCAGCATCTGTCTTGTTTCTGAAACTCTCATTAGTTCTTAAAGGCATGTCAATTCTTGGAAATGTCATTCTATTTTCTAGGTACAAACCATCCTGTGTGCATTTTTCACATCCGTGATAGCCTGTGTGACCTTTAACATTTTTCAGGAATGCACGGGCAACGGGCAGGTAGACCATCGAAGAGAGTTGTAAAGTTAACATCACTCCTTCAAATTCAAATCCTTTAGCTATTAGCTAAACTTCAGAGATGAATTCTTGAAGATACTCAGCTAGTGATGTAGGTTTACTTGTGCCACAAAATAAACCTATTGTCACTGGTTCCTCTTGTTTGATGTTTTGCAGTCTTTTATTTATACTCAACTATATAAACTAACTTAAGAACTTTAATATAGCAAGACTTTTTCTTGCTGTCTAAATGCATTTATGTACACTGCTGTTCAAAAATTTGCCATCATTAAGGTTTGTAATGGGTTTTTTTTAAGAAGTGTTCTGCTCTTAAAGTTTGCATTTATTTGATCCAAAATACAGAAAAAAAAGGTAATGTGAAATATTAGAAATTAAAATAATGGGTATCTATTTTTATATACTTTATGATGTAATGTATTTCTGTGATGTGCAGCTGTATTTTCAGCATCATTACTCCAGTATTCAGTGTCACATGATCTTCAGAAATCATTATCATATGCTGATTTATTGTTGGGAACAGTTGTGCTGCTTAGTATATTTATTTATTTATTTTCTTTTGGAACCAGTGATACTTTTTCAGGATTCTTTGATGAATAAAAAGTTAAAAAGAATAGCATTTATTTAAAATAGAAATCTTTTGTAACAGTAACAATAACAATAATGGCAGTGTACTTGATGTCAATCTAATCTTCAGGTGAGAGTTGAATGGCGCTTAGTCTCTCGCGAGATTTTAATTAGGTTTCCTCTGTTTCAAGGCATGCGATTGGCTGTTCGGCGCTGATGTCGCGCTTTACTGTAGCGCTGCAAGATCAACACGGGATCAAAGCCCTATTCGACGGAGAAAATTGATCAGCGTCATGGTACAAGCGAAGCCTGAATGGTTTGATAAACTTGAAACGAGATCCCGTAACCTTGAGTTTGTTCAATTGTTACCACTGAACAGGCCCCTTTTGTGATTCACGAAAATGCGTGTTAATACCAGCTGGAAACGGGGCCTGCACTTGTCCTGTCACCAGGGTGTTATCGTCACAAAGGTTATCATGTTTAACACCTGCTAACTGTGCATTGTAAGGAATAGTGGGTCTTACATAATGTCCATCATATATGTTTAGTTCTTGTTCAATAGGATGGTTCATTTGAAGCCATAGTATTAAGACCTTAATACAAACAAACCCCTTTGCTGTTGTTTGTTTACTGACCTACCAAGTCATGTGCATTAACATAATTAATGTACATACCTTTAGTTGGTTGACGGATGGTAATAGATAACTTTCTGTAGTCAAATTAAACAAAGGACATAGTTAAATACTGAAATTGAAATAACTACATTTTTTTAAAAACAATTACATTTTATCTAAATTTTCATTTGTACTGATGTGTACTGATGCATTTTATGGTTATATAAATAGTTTACAGTACAATACAATACAGTATATCTGATTTTAATCAAAGATTGACAATCTTCCATAATTGAGGTTTAAATATAGATTTAATTCTCATTTCATCACATTATGTTATTTAAAGCATCATCAGTTGCACCTAAGAGATCTGCTCACATAAAATTATACATTTACACACACAAAAGTTTGGTACTGGTAAGATTTTCATGTTTTTGAAAGAAATCGTATGACTAAAGGCTGTTTATTTGATGAAAGTACACTAAAAACAACATTTTTACATTTTCACTATACAGTGGGTACGGAAAGTATTCAGACCCCCTTCAATTTT
>NW_015542770.1:0-373 GCF_001515605.1 Sinocyclocheilus anshuiensis
AAAATTAAAAAAGTGAAAAAGCATAATAGGACCCCTTTAATGTCACGAATCCGGTCTGTGAACTTCCGTTCACTCACCACCAGAGGTCACCCGCTCACTACATGGATTCTCACACTACACAGACTGTTACACTATACCCTGGACTACATTTCCCATCATCCATTGCACTGATTACACACAGCTGTAACCAATCACATGCTCACCTGAAAGCTATTACACACACTGTAGCTGTGTCCCAATTCATAGGTTACGTCCTTCGAAGCACCCATTTGAAGGCCGATTACGTCACGGCAGCACGACAAAGGCTGTCCCAATTCAAACACCGCGTCCTACGAAGGCTGCATTTGAAGGCCGATTGCGTCACGGCGGCGCG
>NW_015542770.1:570-809 GCF_001515605.1 Sinocyclocheilus anshuiensis
GCGCCGCCTACCCTATCCCAGAATTCATAGCGCGCCAGTGAAGAGGGGGTTTTTATTGAAACAAAGTGGGTGACGGTTCTGTGGCGGCTGACAAATACACTTAGTTCTATAAATGTAAGTATTGTGTTTGAATGTACTGAAATAGCAGTATTTTTTTTCACTTGTATTTTAATTTTATTATTATTATTATTATCGTTGTTATTATTTTAGCGCTGTCATGCAAGATATGTCCGCAAACT
>NW_015542771.1:0-186 GCF_001515605.1 Sinocyclocheilus anshuiensis
TTTGTGTTCACATGTTTGTTTGTCTGTGTTCAGACGTTTGTTTGTGTTCAGATGTTTTTTTGTTTGTGTTCACATGTTTGTTTGTCTGTGTTCAGATGTTTGTTTGTTTGTTCAGATGTTTGTTTGTTTGTGTTCACATGTTTGTTTGTCTGTGTTCAGATGTTTGTTTGTGTTCGGATGTTTGTT
>NW_015542771.1:489-1167 GCF_001515605.1 Sinocyclocheilus anshuiensis
GATGTTTGTTTGTGTTCAGATGTTTGTTTGTTTGTGTTCACATGTTTGTTTCTGTGTTCAGATGTTTGTTTGTTTCTGTGTTCAGATGTTTGTTTGTTTCTTCAGATGTTTGTTTGTTTGTGTTCACATGTTTGTTTGTCTGTGTTCAGACGTTTGTTTGTTTGTGTGTGTTTGTTTGTTTCCAAGGCTGTAAAAACTCATCTGCCTGTTGATCAGTGATTGTTATTTTACAGTTATTTTCCACCCTATATCTGACCCTTCCATCATGTCAACCAGTGTTATGTTGTCGATGCTCATTCACTACAACAGTAAAATGAAGATCAAATCAGTTGAAATTAAATACTTTTTCTGCAGAAATTCATTGATATTTGGAATGGAAATGTATATAAAAAAATTATAATTATTTTAGTAATGTGAAGAAAAAAATAATAATATTGCACAGTTAGTACTGCTACAATTGCATATATTTTTATTTTTTATTTTATTTATTTATTTATTTTATTATTTTATTTTATTATTATTTATTTTATTTTATTATTGTGTTCAGACGTTTGTTTGTTTGTTTGTGTTCAGATGTTTGTTTGTCTGTGTTCAGATGTTTGTGTTCAGATGTTGGTTTGTCTGTGTTCAGACGTTTGTTTGTGTTCAGATGTTTGTCTGTGTTCAGATGTTTGTTTG
>NW_015542772.1:0-1924 GCF_001515605.1 Sinocyclocheilus anshuiensis
CTTCCTCAGAACTCTGTTAAAATCCTCATCCTTTGAACCGTATGTATGTGTGTATGTGTGTGTGTGTTTGCATTAGTTTAGTTTAATGTAATCTAGAATAGCCAATAAATTCCTGTTTCATTATAAGAATCATTGTCTTGTGTCGTGAATTTAAAGTTAAAACTTTGCCCAGATCACGCTACATAGCTCGTAGTTTATAAATTATCACAAGCATGTATTAACCTTTGGCCAGGGATAGTACAACTATTCAAATTGGTAAAATACACTGATGTTAACGTCTCTCTGGATGAACAGTTGATAAAGTGTAAACTATCAAATTTGGAATCAGGTTGATTTTGAATCTTCAGATTCGATTCCCCCTCTGAAAAGAGCTAAAATAAAAGTTAAATTCCTTACATTAACCTGTGGCAAATTCAATTGAATGTGTATGATTTGGAATGGCACACACGCCTTAATAAAAGGTCTAACAGCTGATAATGCATATCAGAGCAAAAACCAAGCCCTGAGGTAAAAAAAAAAAAAAAACTTTCCCCCAAAGCGTCTTAGCAGACGCAGTACTCGTTCCGTATCTCAGGGAACCAAGGTTACATTAGTAACCGAGTATGTTTTCTACTTATCTGAATCATTAGACAGTCCTGACATTGTGTGAGTGATATTCTGAGGTGATGCACTATCAGTCTGAAGTGAAAATGGTTTGTGGAAACAGCGTTTCCATTTTACACTAATCTAAACTCTTATACAAAACATCTTATGAGTTTTTGAAGGACTTCAATTTGTAATATTGCACCAGATAGTCCTGACATTGTGGGAGTGACAATGAGGAGGTGCTACTGGTTATCTGAAGTCAAAGTGGTCTGTGGAAACAGGGAGTTTCCTTTTTAAACCAATCCAAACTGACAGACAAAGCAGCTTAAATATGAGTTTTTAGAGGGCATTTATTTTGGATCAGATAATCCTGTCATTGTGTGGGTGACTCTCTGAGCAGGTGTACCATCACTCTGAAGTGAAAGTGGCCAGTGGAAACCGGGAGATTCATTTTTAAACCTATCAGAATTCACAGACAAAAGTGTTTTGGGGGGACTTTTATTTTGAAATTACACATCAGATCCAGATATTTGTGGGCGTGACACTCTGGGGTGCTGTACTATTATTCTGAATTGAAACTGGTCTGTGGAAACAGGGGTTCTTCTTTTTAGAGCTATCCAAATTCAAAGACAAAACTGGTCATATATGAGTTTTTGGAGGTCTTTTACTTTGTATTGCAACATCAGATCGTCCTGAAACTGGCTGAGTGACACCCTGGGGTACTGGACTATTAATCTGAATTGAAATTGTTCTGTGGAAACAGGGAGTTTCCTTTTTAGGGCTATTCAAATTCTCAGGCAGAACAGGTAGAATATGAGATTTTAGAGGGCTTTTATTTTGTAATGCAACATCAGATCTTCCTGAAACTGGCTTGGAAACGAAGTCTTCTCTTTAGAGCTATCCAAATTCACAGGCAGAACAGGTAGAATGAGTTTTTGGAGGGCTTTTATTATGTAATGCAACATCAGATCGTCCTGAAACTGTCTGAGTGACACCCTGGGGTACTGGACTGTCAATCTGAACTTAAATTGTTCTGTGGAAACGGGGAGTTTCCATTTTAGAGCTATTCAAAATCAAAGACAAAACTGGTCATATATGAGTGTTTGGAGGGCTTTTATTATGTAATGCAACATAAGATCGTCCTGAAACTGACTGAGGGACACCCTGGGGTACTGGACTATTAATCTGAATTTAAATTGTTCTGTAGAAACAGGGAATTTCCTTTTTAGAGCTATCCAAAATCAAAGATAAAACTGGTCATATATGAGATTTTGGAGGGCGTTTATTTTGTAATGCAACATCAGATCGTCCTGAAACTGTCTGAGTGACACCCTGGGGT
>NW_015542772.1:2068-2268 GCF_001515605.1 Sinocyclocheilus anshuiensis
GTTAATCTGAATCGAAATTAGTCTGTGGAAACAGGGAGTTTCCTTTTTAGAGCTATTCAAAATCAAAGACAGAACAGGCAGAATATGAGATTTTGGAGGACTTTTATTATGTAATGCAACATCAGTCGTCCTGAAACTGGCTAAAGGACACCCTCGGATACTGGACTGTTAATCTGAATTTAAATTGTTCTGTGGAAACA
>NW_015542773.1:0-761 GCF_001515605.1 Sinocyclocheilus anshuiensis
TTCTCCAGGTTTCTGTAGGTACCAGGAGACACAAGACTTACAGTCGCCATCTGACTGGCATCCAATGGAGCTGCTGGTTTTACAGGCCAGAGTGACTGTTTGTCCGTTCTGAACATGTTTCTCTGTTGGAGTCTGAATTACAGTCACCTGTCTTGAAGAATCTGAAGAACAATTAAAAGACATTAAACTTTTTTTCAATATTATTGATGTGAAATTTTAACTGCAAATAATCTATGCATTAAAGAACTTGGTCTTACCTTCAAAATACATTCCTAAAATCAAGAAGAATATGAATGTCATTGTAGTCATTGTGTGTGTTATTATGATAAACAGTGTCAGTCATGAAGTGTTAATCTCACAGCACTATAAACTCTCAGAGCACTGAAGCATGTGCTGACAATGCAAAGTCACTTTCACTATTTAAATCATCTACCTGAAAACTGTAGATCTCCCACAAACACATTTCAAAGACAATTACCAATATGACATGAACATCTAAACTCCTATGTACCATGTGTACTATTGTCTAGACAAAACACCTGTATTGACCTTGGACAAATTTACAATTTGTTAAGGTTTTCTGACAAATAAAGATTACATGTCATTCATCAATATTTGTTACTGAGTTTCTATTTATGCCTTGGCTATTAACACTAAGCACCACTGTCTGGTTGGGCCAGACACAATTATAAAAGACACAAGGTTGACAGTAGGTAATGGGTTCTGAGAGTAAAGACAGTGGATAAAGCTTTTGACGAGAC
>NW_015542773.1:1241-1593 GCF_001515605.1 Sinocyclocheilus anshuiensis
ATATGATATGATATGATATGACATGACATGATATGATATGATATGATATGACATGACATATCATATGATATGATATTTCATTAAGAATATTACTGGTCAGCCTTAAGGGGTTCTTATGATAGCTTAATTCATGTACCTTTTCAAACGGCCCTGTTGACTTTTGAATAAATTTCTATTAGTTCAACAGCTTTGTCACAGACTGATGTACCGAATGGAATTACAGTACTGTAAAGCACTCATGATCATAGATATAAAGAATAATAAAATAATATTTTTTCTTTCACCTAAGATGAAAAAGAAAATAAAGTCTCTGCCTTGTTGTGTTACACATGCTGTCTCTATGTTTTTTCCA
>NW_015542774.1:0-130 GCF_001515605.1 Sinocyclocheilus anshuiensis
CACTGTTTTTTCATGCACCTGTCAATTTTGAGATTTTGGGCTTTTGGATTTTCATAAAGTTTTTTTTCAGACTAGTGGAAAGAAAACATCCAAAAGACACTGTTAAGTGTTTCTTTTATAGCACTTTATC
>NW_015542774.1:497-1168 GCF_001515605.1 Sinocyclocheilus anshuiensis
AAAAAGAGATACCCAAAATTCCCTCTGTAAAAACATTTGCCTCTAATATGTCAAAAAATAAATAAATAAACAAGGATTTTGAAACTGACTTCATCCAGTGTTCAGATTTTTGTACTAGAAATGTATGCAAATTAGCGCATATTTCATTAAATAATGGCTCATTTGCATATTTAAACATAACATTTTAGAAAACTTGTAATACAAAAATGTTTGCAATTATCAGTGTAATTAATCAACTGGGTAAGTAAGGTGATAATTAGTAGTTATTTTTTTTACCCTATTCGCCTGCAGTGTCTCAAGAAAATAAGGGACAGAATAAGGGACGCTCAAAATATTTGTACTGTACCATAAAGTATGTCTGCCTGCAGTTCAAAAGTTCTCAAAAATAATCACATTTGTTTTGCTTAACCTATTTATGTACATTTATTCTAAAAATAATTTTAATGTCATACCAAAAAAAAAGTAATCGGCCTGAGTAAATAGTACCATTAAAGAATTGTGACTGCACAAGTAGTGTAGGCCTACTAATTTAGGAGGTGAAAATACTGTGAAAGTACATACAATTGCATGAAATTTGAAAGAATAACAACTGAAGGTCTATCTCCACCCGGCCCGCAACTGATGTAAAAAATAAAACATAATCCGGCCCGCTAAATTATTATTATTATTAT
>NW_015542775.1:0-3087 GCF_001515605.1 Sinocyclocheilus anshuiensis
TATTAGCGATCTCCCATTTGGACTCCATTTCCCATCATCCCTCATGCCTGGGACTGATTACACAACCACACCTGCACCTCATTTACACACTCGCACACACACACACACACACACACACACACATATAAGCCACACCATTACACGGACTCTTTGCGAAGTCTTGATTTGCCCTGGCTGTCATTTCCGAGCGTTATACCCGTGTTTGTTTTCTGTGCATCTGATCTTGGACTGTTTCCTGATTCTCTGATTGTTATCTGCCTGCCCCGACTTGGATTGTTTCACCTGGACTCTGTTTGCTAGCAGCCTGCCCTGATCTCTCGCCTGGTTCACGATTCTGTCTCTGCTGATCTGCCTTGCCGGTATTTGACCCTGTATTGTCTGACTATTCTTAATAAAACTGCAAATGGATCCAAACCCTTCTGACGTGTCGCAACAGAAGACTTCGCCAAACAGCGATCCAGCAGTGCTCCTACAACTATCAACAGAACTCTCTGCTCAGGCCTCACAGCTCACCATGCATCAACACCAGTTAAATCGGCTCACCACATTGACCAAGGAGCTGTCAAGGCACTGCAAGGTATCAGCATATCACCCCCCGGAGTCGTTTCTAATCCACCATCTGTCCTCAGTAACCCACCACCTGCTCAAACACCCCCAGTCAGCCCAAGACTCGCTTTCCCTGAGAAATTCGATGGAGAACCTGCCAAATGCAAGGGCTTCCTACTTCAGTGCTCGCTCTGTCAACCAACAGCCCTCGCTGTATCCCACAGATTCTAGCCGCATTGCTTTCGTCTGCTCACTACTCAACGGGAGAGCATTGGATTGGGCCACCACTGTCTGGAGGACGGACGGTTCATCATTCCCCACCTTCGAAGCATTCCTTCGACATTTCCGCGAGGTTTTCGAACACCCAGCTGAGGGGAGAGGTGCGGGTGACCAATTGTTAACTCTTTCTCAGGGAAGAAGGCCAGCAGCTGAGTACGCTCTGTCCTTCCGAACTCTCGCGGCTCAGACTGTGTGGGTGGAGGACACGCTAAAGCTCTTGTTCCGGAGAGGATTGAATTCAGAGTTACAGTCAGAACTGGCCTGCCGGGATGAGGGAAGAAATCTGGGTGAGTTCATTGATCTCGCTATCCAAATAGACAATCTGATCCGCTCTCGACGCTCTACCCGAGCCACGCCTCGTCTCCCATCTGAAACCACAAACTAAAACTTACCCCTTGTAACTCTCCCCTGGCAGTGGAGGCACTAGACGGACGCCCCCTTGGAGAGGGGAGGATTTTAAGTATCACCGAAGAAGTCAAATTACATGTTGGAACCCTGCACTCTGAATTCATTCGATTCTTCGTCATCCACTCGCCCAATCACACTATCATTCTAGGACTGCCCTGGCTCCGCACTCACAATCCACTCATCTCTTGGCGGGAGGGACAAATTATTCAATGGGACGTCAAATGTCAAGATCATTGCCTGACAAAAATTACCCGCGCCCCCAGCAATGCCTCTCTATCACCTGCTCCAGTCCCAAACAACCTTTCTCTGCCCTCAGAATACTCAGACCTCGCCTACGCCTTCAGTAAAAAAAAGGCGTCTCAGCTTCCCACTCACCGTTCTGTTGATTGTGCTATTGACTTAATGCCTGGCACCGCTCCTCCAAAGGGCAGAATCTTCCCGTTATCACAACCCGAATCTGAGGCCATGAAACTTTACATTGACGAGGAACTATCCAAGGGATTCATTCGACCCTCAACTTCTCCTGCCTCAGCCGGGTTCTTCTTTGTAAAGAAGAGGGACGGAGGGTTGCGCCCATGCATTGATTACCGCGGCCTGAATGACATCACCGTTAAGTTTCGATACCCGTTGCCCCTAGTTCCAGCCGCATTAGAACAGCTTCGCCAGGCCAAATACTACACCAAACTAGATCTGCGCAACGCCTACAACTTAATTCGCATAATTCGCATAGACGAATGGAAGACGGCGTTTTCCACCACTAGTGGGCACTATGAATATTTGGTTATGCCGGTTATGCCGGCAAACAGTCCTTCAGTTTTCCAATCGTTCATGAACGACATCTTCCGGGACATGCTCGACAGATGGGTAATTGTATACATCGACGATATCCTGATTTACTCCAACACTCTGGAGGAACACATCCACCATGTTAGATCTGTGCTGAAACGCCTCATGAAGTATCAACTCTACGCCAAAGCTGAGAAGTGCGAGTTTCACCGAACAAGCACCTCGTTCCTCGGGTATATTATCAGTCAGGAGGGGGTAGCCATGGACGAGAGGAAAGTCAAGGCAGTGTTGGAGTGGCCCCAACCTCAGACAGTCAAGGAATTGCAACGTTTTCTGGGGTTTGCAAACTTCTACAGGCGATTCATCAGGGGCTTCAGTTCGATCGCCGCCCCTCTGACTACCATGACCAAACGTCACACATCCAGACTGATTTGGTCCCCAGAGTCACGTCTGGCCTTCGACGAATTAAAAACTCGGTTCACCACTGCTCCTATTCTCCGACATCCAGACCCAGAACACCCATTCATTGTGGAGGTCGACGCGTCTAATACCGGGGTAGGCGCCATCCTATCTCAACGTCATGGTTCCCCAGCTAAGATGTACCCGTGTGCTTTCTTCTCCCGCAAACTGAGCGCCACCGAACGGAACTACGACGTGGGCAACCGTGAACTCCTTGCCATAAAACTAGCGCTCGAGGAATGGCGGCACTGGCTGGAGGGGGCCACTCACCCGTTTACCGTCCTAACCGATCATAAGAACTTGGAGTACCTGCGTTCGGCTAGACGTCTAAACCCCAGACAGGCCAGGTGGGCGTTGTTCTTCACCAGATTTCGGTTCACCGTCACATACAGACCGGGTTCCAAGAACACTAAAGCCGACGCTCTCTCACGCCAAACCGAGGAAACAGTCCAAGCCACCGCTAGCGACACTATCCTTCCTGAAAGCCTTCTCGTGGCACCTGTACAGTGGGATATCATGACCGAGATTGCTCAATGTCATGGTTCGCCAACTAAGATGTACCCGTGTGCTTTCTTCTCCCGCAAACTGACCGCCACCGAACGGAACTAC
>NW_015542776.1:0-126 GCF_001515605.1 Sinocyclocheilus anshuiensis
AAAATATCGAGATATTATTTTTTGTCAATATCGCACACCCCTAAACTTTCTACTTTTGTTTTTTTTAGGGCTGCACGATTAATCGCATGCGATATTTAACGCGCATCTTATCAGTAAAGCCGGTTC
>NW_015542776.1:346-923 GCF_001515605.1 Sinocyclocheilus anshuiensis
GACGCCCCGCAGGTGATGGAGATTTACCGCTGATTACAGAACCGGCTTTCTGACAAGATGCACATTAAATATTGCATGCGATTAATTGTGCAGCCCTAGTTTTTTTATTGCATTGCATTTCATTTTACTGCATTGCATTTTGTTTTATTTTACTTTATTGCATTGCATTGCATTTTGCTGTACTACAAAGATTATTGTAGTCTTTCTACTTCAAAATTTCATGTTTATTTCAATGTTAATTGCCGTTTCTTTGTAATTATTTGTGAAATTTACTTGCAATTTCTGGTAATAACAAGTGGGTAATTGATCTCTCTTTGATACAAATTAGGGATGTAACGGTATGAAAATTTCATATCCCGATTATAGTGACCAAAGTTATCACGGTTATCAGTATTATCACGGTTTTGTTAGAATTAGATGAAAATGTTCAAAAAGAACTGATACACACACTGAAAACATTTCAATAAGTTTTATATTTGAAAATCAACAAACAACAAATACAATACTGATACACAAACATTTCAATACGTTGTATATTTGAAAATCAACAAACAACAAATACAATTAGCAGCTATAT
>NW_015542777.1:0-609 GCF_001515605.1 Sinocyclocheilus anshuiensis
ACTTGAGTCAAAATAAAAAAATAAATTACGCTTCCAATACAATTTCCCGAAAGATGGATTTGGTCATTTAAGGTAGTTGTTATCATGCTGATATATGTTCAATTGTTCGTTTTTGTGGTAAGTTTGATTTTAGCTAGTAATTTGATGCTATAAAAACAGGGCGCGTCATTATGGTTGATTGGGTGTGCAGGAGTTTGATACCGCTGCTCCACCTCACAACACTACTGCGCAGACTCTGGCTCCAAACGAATCTCTACCAGAGATTGTCTTACTATAAGGAGATGAGAGGGTCTGTATTACTTACTATTGGAGAAAGCGTAACGGCTAACTTGGATCACGTGTCCCTTAATAACCAATCACATTACAGCCTTGCCATCAGGGCGAATTCCAAACGGCTTTTTTGCGCCCTTGAAGGGCACTTCGGGAAGGGGACACTGTTTTAACTTTGCATGGCTACATCTCTTGTGTGAGACACGAGTGCAGCAGTCATATCTGTCCGTCTAAAAAAATGAGCTAAATATGCGTTCTGTGTGAATGGCTTAGTTTCGGTTTTAACCTAATCATGATCTTCTCCACATTGAGCTTCTATATTTCTCTAATACTTTGAAT
>NW_015542778.1:0-131 GCF_001515605.1 Sinocyclocheilus anshuiensis
TATGTTCACTGAATATAAACCTAACAGACCACTCAGATCATTAAGTCAGTTAGAAATACCAAAACAAGGGGAGTCTGCTTTTAGTTATTATGCCGCCCGCAGTTGGAATCAGCTTCCAGAAGAGATCAGAT
>NW_015542779.1:0-841 GCF_001515605.1 Sinocyclocheilus anshuiensis
ATGACAAGGTATATTCACGATTCTCAGGTAGCAGGCATCATCCGAACCTCTTCCTCTTCGGCTGGGGCGGGGTTCTTCTTCGTGGAGAAGAAGGATGGTTCGTTGCGCCCCTGCATAGACTATCGGGGGTTGAATGACATCACGGTGAAGAATCGTTATCCTTTGCCGTTGATGTCATCCGCCTTCGAGCTCTTGCAGGGGGCTACCATCTTTACGAAGTTGGACCTCCGCAACGCTTATCACTTAGTTCGGATTAGGGAGGGGGATGAATGGAAGACCGCCTTTAACACCCCTACTGGGCACTTTGAATATTTGGTCATGCCGTTTGGGCTTTCTAACTCTCCGGCGGTCTTCCAGGCACTCGTCAATGACGTGCTCAGAGACATGGTCGACCGTTTTGTTTTTGTTTACCTGGACGATATTCTGATTTTCTCCCAGAACGAACGCGATCATGTCCAGCACGTCAGGCGAGTGCTCCAGCGGCTACTTGAGAATCGTTTATTCGCCAAGGTGGAGAAGTGCGAGTTTCACGCACGGTCGGTTCCGTTCCTCGGATATATCCTCTCTCCCGAGGGTATCCAAATGGATCCTGCCAAGGTAAAAGCAGTTGCTGATTGGCCCATCCCAGATAGTCGTAGAGCTGTCCAGCGATTTCTGGCGTTTGCCAATTTTTTCACCCATCGTAGAGCGGTCCAGGGATTTCTGGGGTTTGCCAATTTTTACAGGCGGTTCATTCGGAACTTTAGTCAGGTCGCCCTTCCTCTGACTGATCTCGCCTCCACTAAGAAGCATTACAGGTGGTCTTCGCAGGCTCAGACGGCGTTTGAAAACTTAAAGAGTC
>NW_015542780.1:0-1056 GCF_001515605.1 Sinocyclocheilus anshuiensis
GCCTGCATAATGAGCTGCATAATGAGCTGTCAGGTGTGTGACTGAAAGGGAACTGCTACAAGAAAGAATGTGAGGAAAAAATAAATGTATATATTTTTTGTTTGTAGTTTATTTAGAATACATATAACTATCACATAACATAACTCATGGGAGTGTGTGCATCACATGGTCTTAGCTGTGGTCCAGGTTCTTGTGCAGGCAGGAATCTCCATTTCCACGACCAAGTGGGCTGCTTTGCTTTGGCTCTCTTTGCAACAGGTTCTTTTACACTGTTATTCTCACATCTGAAATAAAAAAAGTAAGCATGCTGTTTACACAAACTACATTATTAACATTATTATGATGTTCACTGATACTAGTACTAATTTATCGAAACAAAGAACACAATTACCACATAGCAAACATAGTTTACCATACAGCAAATAAATCAAATGAAAGTAACATCTGTAAAATAGTGAATGCACATTGACTGCTTTTATTGTCCTCATTTGTAAGTCGCTTTGGATAAAAGCGTCTGCTAAATGACTAAATGTAAATGTATGCATACTTCATGAGAAAACAGAATGCCAATAACAAAGAAACTACATTTTAACACTATCAACCACAAATAATATTACCATAGTCTAGGTAGTCTAGGCGTACAATTACTATACTGTGCACTTACTCAGTATGATTTTCCAGCGAACTCAAAACTGAACAAACTGAACGACTTTCTTGTGCAATTATGCGAGTGATGTCCACAGTCCTAAACAAAAACTGAAACAGTTGTTAGCAATTACCAGAAGATGCATAGCTGATAAATAAATTGCATCACTGATAAGAAAGGACGCGCGTATATGTCTGTCGATGCATCACTTATTTACAGCTTACTTGATACGTTTACACATCAGACGATCGCGAACGCCAATGACCGAGTATAAAACATTCAACATATTAACATTATAACTCACATTACTTTTATATCGTTGCTGTCTATTTTATAGAACATAAAAAAAACTTCCTGGCGTTGTGAGACATATATGCAGTGAATGAATCTTCATAATGTTTCACTTGATT
>NW_015542780.1:2518-9596 GCF_001515605.1 Sinocyclocheilus anshuiensis
TCATCTAAAACTCAAACACTTCAGTTGAAACTTCGTGATTGTCAGAGATCTTCAAAGAACTTAAAGTCTTGCAAACAGAGACTTTTTCAGCAGAACTGCTCAAGCCTCTGCGTCATCAAGAAACCAACCAATCTCCGGAAGGGCTTCCCCAAAGGGACGCCATCCTGACGTCATCTCAGTAGCCAATCAGCAACGGAATTCCCTCAAGCAGCCAAACCAGGAAACTCAGCTTTTCAGCTGTCACCCAAAACGCAAGTAAACGAACAAAATCTTATCTCTGCTGAACTGGTGCCGAGCTAATTTTAAGCAGTAAACATAAGCCAAATCTCTGCTTTGTGATTTTCTCAGGTTGCAAGTAAGAGAACTGTAGCGAAGATCTTGCTAAAACTTTGGGCTTTCCTCAGAACTCCGTTAACATAATTTTCATTCTTCAGAACTGTATGTGTGTGTGTGTCTATGTGTATTTCTTAGCTTAGGTCAATGTAATTTAGAATAGCCAATAAATTCGTGTTTCATTTATAAAGAATCATTGTCTGGTGTCGTATAATTTTAAAGTCAAACCTTGCCAAGATCACGTTACCTCGCTAGGTGCTTACAAATGATCTTATTTGTATTGACCTGTGGCCAAGGAAAATACACATAGTCAGATTGTTAAGATACACTGACATTAACGTCTCGCTGGACGACCGTTGATAAGGTGTAAACTATTAAAATTTTAAATCAGTTCTAATCAGGTTGACTTCGAATTTTCAGATTCGAGTCATCTCAAAACCTGAATTAATTAATAATAATTAATTCCCTAAGAAAAGTAATCAGACATGACACCGTTTTTGCAATTAAATCAAAAGATCTGCAAATCTGGCATCACTAGTTCTGATTCTAAACAGCTGATAGAAAACACACATGACTTGATTGCTGAAATACTATCAGTGAAAATGACGGTCAGATTGGTGTACATCAATCCTACTGACACATAAGGATTTATTATTTTACTGGGGCACAGCAGTATTTCACTGGGATGCCCCAGGCCATCTAACACATGTTTAAATAGAAAAATAAATGGAAAAGCAGTGCAGCAGAGTGCAAAACCATATTCTGAGTGAACTGTTCTCTGTCACTGTTTAGAGAAAGTTAGCATATAAAAGTCACCTAGGCTCACTTGTGACTTGGCAAAATCAATGCCTCCGCTTTTCAAAAAAGATTTAATCTAAGTGAGTCATTACTTAATGAAGTATTTTAAGATCAGCTGAGGTCATCGATCTTCTAACAGCTTCCGTTCATATAATTAATTGAAATTTTTCACATACAGTGGACTCTTGAAGGATATAAACTCTTTCTTATAATTTTAATGTTATTTTCTACACTTAAGCCCTTCTGTTCTGGTGATTCAGAATGGAACAATGGGTTTCCAGCTGAGCCATTTCCTACCTAATCTTTGCCTTAAAGTCTTGTCAGGATTAAAATGATGTTGTGACAGTGAACACAATGATAACGTATAAACCTATCTGCTCACAATATAGGAAGCCTTCGCTACACAAGGTGAGAAGTTTAGTACCATTAGTTCTTTGTGTAATCCCTTAATGTAGCACATGACACATGAGTGCATAGAGCAGTTAATTAACTACAGGTTACCCCATCATGAAAATCCGTTGTTGAGTGTGAATTTACATTCACAAGCACACACATGTGTACTTTGATTTTACATGGTGAGTTTACATTTGGTGGGCGGGCGGGGGGAGGTTGTTGGTGACTAGGGGTGAAGAATTGATCGTTGAGTTTAGAACAAATCGATCTGCTGAGCTTCAAGTTCCTGAGCGGGACCCTCTGAGTTAGTAAAAAGAGATAGGGCTCTATCACCCATCTCAAGATCCACCTCCACCAACTCGTACTGAGATTCCCACGATCTAAGTCATCCAGCAGCCTCGGCAGCCACGACTTGTGGATGTTAAACTGCTCTCAATGAGCACAGTCAGCCTCCTCGAGGACTGACCTCGCATGCTCCTCACACATACCCTTCACACACATATCATGAGTGCCGCCGGTCATGATGAAACAAGGGCACAGCGTTACACACCTTTTGTGTTTGTTTTCTTTATCTGTTTAGAATATAACTGAGCCTTTAAATCTCCTTTGTAAAAGCTTTACGAGGCATAAATAGTCTTCACTTTAGATGAACTCTCAAAAATTGTTAACTGACAGCTACTACATGTTTTATAACTACCTGAACTAATCATGAATTATAGTAGGAATATGTGTTAATAAATCATTTATTAACACTATTACTATATGTCTAAATAATAAGATGAATAAATATACATTTAAATAGTTTATTAATCATTTACTTACACATTCTAAATGATTTTATGAACCACTGACAGCTCCTAAATAACTGGGTTGTTAATAATGTAAAATGTTAAATTGATCATTAATAAAGTATGAAAATACAATGATTAAACACATTATAGATATGCTTATAAATCAAGAGTAAAGCATGTATAGCTGTACTTATAAACTGCTATTAATGTCTATTAATGTAGGGATAATGCTTTATAAATGATGAACTATTATTTACTAATGCCCCATAGTGTGCAGTTATTATAAAGTGTTACTGAGTTTGTTTGTTTTTTCACTTCCAGGGAAGTACAATAAATAAATGATTTTATGAACCACTGACAACTCCTAAATAACTGGGTTGTTAATAATGTAAAATGTTAAATTGATCATTAATAAAGTATGACAGTACAATGATTAAACACATTATAGATATGCTTATAAATCAAGAGTAAAGCATGTATAGCTGTACTTATAAACTGCTATTAATGTCTATTAATGTAGGGATAATGCTTTATAAATGATGAACTATTATTTACTAATGCCCCATAGTGTGCAGTTATTATAAAGTGTTACTGAGTTTGTTTGTTTTTTCACTTCCAGGGAAGTACAATAAATAAATGAAAAAAAAAAAAACTAATTGGAAACTTTCCAGGAACAAATTATGCTCCTTAATTGCAAAAATCATGTTTGCTTTTCCTTTTTTCTTGAAATCCCATTAACAGAGACAATTTAAAAATCCCATTAACAGAGACAATTTAAAAACATACACTTTCACCCATGCACAAAAATACTACCGGCACGTACATAATACATAAAGCACCAACACTAAACACTCGCTAATGTGACTTTATCACACAGTAACCAATTGCCCAGCATGTCCAGCCACTTTATGTTATCTGGGGTCCTTGTTTTGCTCTACACAGTATGATCAATAGCTGCACTCCACAGAAAGTGAAAAGGTCAAACAGAGATACTAAGATATATTTGCAGACAAACCAATGGGCTGTGCTGCCTAAAAATGTTTTGGGAGAAATTCTTCATGTCCTTTTGTAACAGAAGGTTTATCCATATAGGAAAAACAAACAAAAAAGTTTGACGAAGTCACCACAGAATGAATGCATTTACGTTTTACATTACATTTGAATCTTCTCATCAGCAGAGGAACTGATTATCATAAATTCTAGCATGATAACTGTGGTCAGAGTTCAGACGATAATTTTCCTCTAGGGGGAACAAAAAGTCACGCTTCTAATGATGACTTCCTTCTTAACAGGAATTCACTCCTAAATGACACATTGAGATTTGTCCCATACATCATTCTTCTCATTTTCTGTGTCTGTGAATGCGAGTGTGGTATTGACAGGCATATCTGTGTTTTAGACCTCAGCCCTGTTTGGAGTTCCTAAAAGAGGAGTAATCAGACACACTGGTGAGAGGCCAAGGCACCATGGGAAAACAATTTCACTCCATATCACTTAATTTCTCTCACCAGGCATCCAGCCGCAAATAAGCGCTCTGGAAAGAACTCTCCTCGCCTCTGAGAGGCAGATTGAACAACATGCTGCTGGAAGCTCTTTAACTCCATGCGGGTATAAGGAGTTAAAAGGAAAGCGAGAGAAAGACAAAGAAAGATACAAGAGGAAGGGAAGGAGAGACTGCTTGTCAGGCAGAAAGGAGGCAGAAGGAGAGAGACAGAGTTAGAGAAGGACACAGTGCAATCTCTCCCACTAAATTACCTTGGCAGATATCAAACAGGGTGCTTCACTTGTGCTGAATTATAATTGTAGTGAGCAGCCAGGTCCAATACTCTGGGGGTCATCTGCTACCAGGCATGCTTGAGAGAAATGTCTCTCACACACACACACACACACACACAATTGCTCTTTGTCCCTTTCCCAATCCCCCAATCTTTTTTCACAGATCTGCTGTAAAAAGTAAACCTTGGTCCATTCGTTTGAGATTGCACTAGTCTGTTCTCTGATTCAACTTGCGGAACAGCATTAAAATATACATCAAACTAGTAACACTGAGGAACCATAAATGTTCTATGCCTAAATTTGACTTGATATCACTGTATCATTTTTAATTATGTATAAAGTATAATTGTTATGACCCAGAAGGCCTAAATGAATGTATAACATGAAGACCCGAGAATTAAAGCTTCATGTTTTGGTTTGCAAAATTGATTATATTTCCACCGTATTTCATTGAGTTATTCAAGTGTTTGTCCTTGGGAGCATTCATGCTAATAACTGCCTTAACTGAGTGCAAGTGTCAGTGTTTTCTTTAATTTCTGTATTTATATTTGTTATACTTTATTTATTATTTTTCTGTTTTGTTTAATAGAGTATGGATTCATTCTGTCTCTGCTGGCACCCATCCAAGAAAACCATTAGCAGGACTTGTTTCAGAAAGGGGAAATTGTGTTATAGTGCATGACAAAGAATAGTCCAAAATTAGGTTGGATGCTGTTTCCTTTCTTCTTCTTTTTTTTTTTTTAAACTCAATGTCAGTGTACATCACAATATACTGTATAAAATGTGTTTAACAAAGTATTGATACAGCTCTGTCCACAGGAGCTACAGTGTATTATTTAACATTCTGCTGAGGGTAATGCTGTTATGTGACCATGCTGGTCTCCTATGCTTCTGAACTAGTTTAACCAGCAACCACCAAGTAAGAGGCTGAACCTTTTATGATAATGTATATCTGCTTTGGGAGACACTAGGAGTGGGAAGCAGTGTAAAGAATTAGCAGTCAAGTGAACTCAAGCAATGTTCTGAAGCTTGACAGAAGTGGTCACTAACTGTTGTATGTGTTGTCCGGTTCACAAATAATCATTTATTTGAACCGGTTCTTTTTATGGAACTGGATGAACCAGTTTACCAAATCGGACAGAACCTGAAACAGAAACAGTTTGTGACTCAAGCCAGCTCAAATTACTCAATTAAAACTCACTTTCAGATGTTCCTGACAGTCACTAGTATATGATCCTATGAATTCAGTTTTTGCCAACTCATTCAGCGCTCCCGTTAGTCCAACAGTACTGTACACTGAACTGAGAACAGTAAAGACATGTCTGACATGTTAAGAACTGTCTGCCGAGGGTTTCATAAAGTGGGCAAAATGTATGTTTCTGTATTTGCTGAAAAGCATAAAGTATATCAAATAACACATATTGGAATTATAGCAGTGATTCAATGGCAGTAGTTGTAAGTCAGTAGTGGTAATGGTTCTCTCTCAAGTCGTGAGTCGGCCAATGTTTGCAACAGTTCTCAAGTCACCAGTAAACTAAACTGAGGAAGCAGTCCGGACATGGACATGTCCACGATCACAATCAAAAATTATATGTATGTATGTATGTATGTATGTATGTATGTATGTATGTATTTATTTATTTATTTGATTGAATGATTGATTCTTTACTCTAAACCTACACAACATAAATCCTTCTAAAGTTTCCCTCAGACATGTAATAACCATCAAGTTTCCCCACAGAGATGTGACATTGCCTTTGTATTTCGCGTGCAATCTGTCTTTATTTGTATTCTTCTCTTGAACAGTCAGTTTTAAAATTTCGACTTTTCGTGAGTCGGCTAATGTTTGCAACAGTTCTCAAGTCACCAGTAAACTAAACTGAGGAAGCAGTCCGGACATGGACATGGACATGTCCACGATCACAATCAAAAATTATATTTATGTATGTATGTATGTATGTATGTATGTATTTATTTATTTATTTATTTGATTGAATGATTGATTCTTTACTCTAAACCTACACAACATAAATCCTTCTAAAGTTTCCCTCAGACATGTAATAACCATCAAGTTTCCCCACAGAGATGTGACATTGCCTTTGTATTTCGCGTGCAATCTGTCTTTATTTGTATTCTTCTCTTGAACAGTCAGTTTTAAAATTTCGACTTTTGCCCATATTTAGAGCACTTTAAACCAAGCATGACAGAATGAAAAGGCACTCTCATTTCAATGATATAATAGGAAGAGACCTGGGCTAAACAGCAAAATGAATCCGCCATCGACCAGCACCACATTAGCGCACACAAATTCACTCTCGTAACCAGGTCTGAAACTAAACGTCCATAGTTGTTACAGATTCAATTTATACACATCAGTTGTTTGCCCGAGCAGGTCAATAGAATGCTCAGGATCACCTTGTGACATGCAGAAGAGGCTCACTCTTCAGCCAATGATAAGGCTGCACAAATGAATAATCATTCCTCATTCGCTGTGGCATCTTGACCCTGGGCAACCTCATACATGATGAGAAATAATCATCTCTTTTTTTTTTTTCAACTGCTTACACACAAAATATTTACTTGACACACAATTCTAATTCTCTATTAGAATTAATTCTCGGCCTTTGACTCAGTTTTCAATTTCATAAAACACTTTTTGCAAAACACAACACACAATTCTCTATGTAACACACACACACACACACACACACAAATCTATCAGGAAGTATCTTGATTTCCTTTTTCAAACACAACCAATCAAAATGCCACACTAATTCATCAGTGCCTCACACTAACTCCTCACATGTGCAAACAAGCTTTGCTTTACTTAACACCAAGCAATCATGGCTTTAGAATAGGCCTGTAAATACACATCTACACAACTACACATGGTTGATGTATTTTCTTTTGTACTGTGTAATACTGTATTCACAACCACAACTGTTTACAGTAAAAAAAAAAAAAAAAAAAAAAAAAAAAAAAAAAAA
>NW_015542780.1:9606-22142 GCF_001515605.1 Sinocyclocheilus anshuiensis
TCGTGTTTACTGAGAATTATTCAACATCTCTCTGCCAATTACTTTCAGTCTTGAACAGGAATGTACATAGGAGCTTATTAAAGAAGAGCTTTAGGTTTTGAATAACTGTGTGTATATATCTGAAAATATAATATTATGGCAATATTATGTTTGCAACATAAGACAAATGTTTTCTTTTGAGATGTGTTTGTGATATTTTGAATGCAGTGCTTCATTGTGCAAGAGATGTGAGGCATTTTGCATTTTGTGTGTGCAATTCTTGGATTTGTGTGTAAAGTTTTGGAAAAAAAGAGGCAAAGTTTTGAAAATGTGTGTAAGCAATAACGGTGAAACAGCAGAAAGAGTTGGGACCAAAGAACATTTGTTCCTGACGAAATACGGGCAACACTAGTTGAGCATGTTCTTGTGCATGGGATGACCATGAGTGAAGCTGGCCAACGAGTTCAGCCGAATGCGAGCAGATTCACAGTCACATCTATCATTTGAACATTTAGAGAAGAAAACAGGTACCTGATATTTGCCAAAGACACTGTGCAGTAATCTGCAGGGTTTTTATAGTATTTAGATATACAGGTAACATTTAGATGAGAGAACCTTCATTGTTCTTCTGTGTACAGTACTGTATCACATGCTGTACATCCTTAAACTCATAACTGTCAAATTGCTTTGTTGCTCAGTATTAGTTGTTCTTATGTAGCCTACTGTATTTTTGCAGAACTGAGTGACGACTGCCTGGGGGAGGCAGACAACATCTTCTGACAGAGGACCAAGGAACTGCAATTGTAAATATGGTCATTGCTAATAATGCAATTAGACTGCGAAATTCAGAGAATAATTATTGAAAATCAACATGCCTTCTCAGAAACTGATCGTATAAGTATTTCTACAATTGACCGGATACTGCATCGTAACAGACTTCGAATGAAACAGGTATATAGGGTGCCTTTTGAAAGGAATTCAGAGCAGGTCAAGAATCAGCGAGTGCAGTATGTGCAGGTACTAAGTGTAACTCACTAATGTGTTATTTACTGCAGTGCTGTAATTTGATAATGTACTCTTACGGGTAAAGTGATTCTTATTGCTTACTGTAAACATGTACTCAAAACATCTTTTCGCAGAACATGTTCGAGTTTGATGGCAGAGACACCCTGCATGAATCTATATTTATTGATGAAGCTGAGATTAATCTTACTAAATGGAGAAGAAGTGGGCGGAACATTATTGGACAGCATGCCATTGTGGAGGTCCCTGGCCAGCATGGGAGCAGTGTGACACTGTGCGCTGCCATCAGTCACCATGGGGTTCTCCACTATCATGCTTCCTTGGGCCCTTACAACACACAACATCTCTTGGATTTCCTCAACGATCTCAATGGTTCCATTATCCAGCATGAAGCAAGAGAGGCAGGACGGGCCGAACAGCCTCAGTGTGTTGTAATTTGGCAAGGCAATGCAAGCTTATTTATATAGCACATTTCGTACACAATGGTAATTCAAAGTGCTTTACATAAATTATATAAAGTAAACAAAATCACAAAAATAAAACAAGGAATTAAAAAAACTTTGAAAATGATTTAAAATTTGATTTAAAATGAATTTAAGACAGTTAAAATAGACAATGATTATACATAAAATACAGTGCAATCAGTTCGGACATCGCACAGTGCTCATTCAATAAATGCACAGCTAAACAGATGAGTTTTGGGTCTAGATTTAAATGTGACTAATGTTTTAGCACATCTGATCTCTTCTGGAAGCTGATTCCAACTGCGGGCGGCAAAATAGCTAAAAGCAGATTCCCCTTCTTTTGTGTGAACCCTTGGTATTTCTAACTGACTCGATCCTAATGATCTGAGTGGTCTGTTAGGTTTAGATTCAGTGAGCATATCTGCAATGTATTTAGGTCATAGGCCATTGAGTGGTTTATAAACAAGCAAAAGTACTTTAAAAGCAATCCTAAATGTGACCTGAGGACTGGTGTGATATGCTCAGATTGTCTGGTTCTAGTCAGAATCCTGGCAGCAGCGTTCTGGATGAGCTGCAGCTGTCTAACGGTCTTCTTGGGAAGGCCGGTGAGAAGACCATTACAATAGTCCACCCTGCTGGTGATAAAGGCATGAACAAGTTTCTCCAAGTCTTGACTGGAAACAAAACATCTAATTAACCTCTCCCTTCTAAGTATGACATAAATTGTGTGTTAGCAATCAGGAAAAAAAAAAAAATTGATTAGATATTTAATGGACCTGATCTGAAATAACCTAACAATGAATGTGAATTAACTAATGTTCACAAAGATTAATATGTACTGTAACAAACATATTGCTCATTGTTAGTTAATGCATTAACTAACATTAATTTAGTTAACCCTTAGATGAAAAATATTTACTTGAACTGATAAACTGACTGTTTTCTATTGTCCTCTTGCATTTGACTTTCCTGTTTAACACTGTAAAGCTGCTTTGAAACAATCTGTATAAAGCACTATATAACTAAAAGTGACAAATTCAGCACCCATGAGCTGTGTTCTGTGCACACAGCACGCACGCAGAGAGCCACGTCTCACAGCCATCTAAACACCGAATTGAGTTTTGCCTCTTCTTGTGCTTGAACGGACAAATACATACAAAATTGTCGAAATATCCTCCAAAAACTGTTGGTCATGTTTTACAGTAAGTGAACAAGCAGTTGAGATGTGTCCTGTATCATATTGGATACATTTATCTTAAAGTGACCGCACCTAATTTACCAGCTGCTGTCAGTGTCCTTAACCCTCTGGGGTCGAAGACCACACCGGTGCGGTCTGTCACGGATTTTTTTTTACTTGATGACCTCGAACAGAACTTAAAATGTTAATTCTAGAAAATAAAAGAGAACATACCTCACTGCTCTTGACTAAATTACTTTGTAGTTTTATGTAACAATAATTAATCTATATTTAATTTATACACCAAAGACTATGCAATTCTATTTTACATTTGATCATTCGGTTTCTGTACCTGAATACCCACTGTCACGGTTGCACTACTGAGTGGAATGCAGATCAAGGAACGGAGGGAGATGAGGAGTACATCAATCCAGAGAACTTTAATTAGAACAAGGAGAACTCACGTAGCACATGAAGACATAAACAATACCAGACACTGAACTAAAAACAGGGAACACTATTTAAACACATGACAAGAAGAGGAGATGACGAGACACACCTGGGCTCAATGGAAATAAATGGGGAACACCTGGAATTAAATCAACATAATCAGGACAGGAACAGGAAACTAACCAAATATGGGCAAGGAGGGCACATGGGGAGCAAAACACACACAAAACAACGGAACAAAGTCTGACACCCACAAACTTGAGAAAAAGGGAAAAAAAACTAAACATTGTTTAATTTCTATCTTTGTTCTATTAATTTATTTGTGTTATTTACACGATTTCAAACATGGCCCATGAGTACAACCTGCAGCTAAGGCCCTGTACAATGGTATGCAATACAAGGGTACTTTTTGTAATGCAGCTACTAAAACAAACATGTATCTTCATCATGGCATCTTTTGTGACATTAAAGCATTCAACCATTAATCCGTTCATATTTAATGTAGTTCTTACCTTTATCTGTGCCACTGCCCTCTGACAGAGAAGATTTATGACAGAGAAGGGCCTGAGTCATAAATGAGCTCAATGTTGATGTCAAACTCCATAAAATTAAAGAAAATTAAAGCCCCAGATAGCACACATACGTCTGCAAGATGTGTGTTAAAGATCACTTCATCTGGAAAGCATCTGCTGTGTACAAACGTCTGATAGATGTCTCTAAGATGTCAGTTTTACATACATTCTAAATCATAAACATCTAAAAGCCATTCTCTAAATGTCTATTTGACATCTGATAGGAAACATCCTATAGACATATTGCAGATGAGCACTCTAAAAAAAATGTATACATTCTAAATCATAAACATCTAAAAGCCATTCTCTAAATGTCTATTTGACATCTGATAGGAAACATCCTATAGACATATTGCAGATGAGCACTCTAAAAAAAAATGTCTTTCAGATGTAAATGCAGATGTCAAATAGACGTCTCCGTACTGTACATGTGCTATCAGGGGCGATTACCACATGGCACGTTCCCCAAGCAGTACAAGCAGTAACTTTAACACATATGCAACTAAATTACAGCCTTAAAACATAATTAATGCATAACTATATAACTCACATGCTGAATCCTGAGTGGATAAAAACATTAAAACAAACGTATAGTACTTACAGAGTCGGTACAGAAAACGAAAATTGTGCCACCAAATCATTAGCCAATTTCAAGGCTAAATGCAGGAGTACTTATTAACCAGCAAATAAAGCAAACATTTTGCTTTATCATTGCATATTTGATTACATTTAAATCATTTGACAATTAATCTGCTCATATGTAATGTGATTCTTACCTTTTCAGTACCTTTGGGTAGAAAAATGCAGTCCTGTCACCCGTTGAACCGAAAAGTCAAAATGGCCTGAGTCAAGAATCATGTCTTTAACAGCAAAATACACCTATTAGTCGTAAATTTTAGTTAAATAATATCTCAAAAAGCCACACATATAAAAAGGCTCGTAAAAATTACTCATGATAATACACAACATTTAATTGTAAGAAAACATGTTTGCGATAACTTGATAAATTAAGTGCGTTACTCAAAATTTCAAAGTAAAGTACCATAGAGTATTTTACAAAGTAAAAAAAAAATAATGATTAATATTCAAGGAGTTAGAAAAATATGTTATTACATTATTAACTTCTGAACTAAATTCTGTTCAGTGCCTATATCAGACTATGCCAGGCATGTAATTTGCATTAAAATTCAACCAAGCTATGAAATTGTATTTATTTTTTCTTTCTAAAGTCTCATGATTAACTGCTTTATGTCAGTGAAGCACTTGAAGAACTTTCCTCCTAGTTTGTGTATGCAATTAAGAGTCAATGGCAAATTGCAGTATTATTAAAGGGAAGAAATATCTCTGTGTGGATTTGTCAAACACAAACACTTTTTACCCAAATAAATATGCACAAGCTGGGCCACATTAGTGCCACTTGGACAGTGTATTTATTTTCCAAACTTTGTGTTCCACTTTCACAGAGCACCACGCCATGCAGAGAAACAGGTGCAGTTGAATAGCTTGAGTTATCACTGAGCAACAGGGGTGCCACAGTTATTCTGATGTCTCTGGCAGACATACATCTCAGGCAAACATCAAACACACAGAGACACACGCACAGCCCAAACAGAAGTCCTACACATTTAATTTATTAGAAGCGGTGAGTAATGAAAGATGGAATCTGTGGGGGTGGATAGGAGGAGATATAAGCAGACGGCAAATGAGTTACAAAATCAGAAGGGACACAACCTTGCAGGGTTCTCTAATCAAGGAAGCTCAGTGGACAGTTGTGTATACTGTCAACCTCACAACTCGCCTGCCAAACCTTCAGAATAGTTGAAAAGCACAAAATGATCACACTGAGTTCACATCATATTTTGCACTTGAAAACCCATGCTAAAATTTATGTTTTTTTTTATCATTACATTGAAGTACATTAACAGAGATAAATAATTTCCTTTCATAACAAGGCATGAAGAAAGATGACAACATGTGCTGTAGAACATTTGATGCATACGGATGGTGTAGGACTGTCACAATCGCTACTGTGAGGAGCACGGAGCGAGGAACGAGGAGACGTGGAGTAAACTTCAAACGAACAGACTTTAATAAACATCCAAGAAACCGGGAACACACACGTAGCAGCAGTGTTCGAACTATACCGTGGACTTTGGGGGAGCCCACTTTTTTTTTATAACGGGGGGGTGGATTCGTGTGCTTGCGCGTGCCTCAAAAGAATGACACAAAGATACATAACAGCTACAAGTGTATGCACTACACTATAGGATAAGTCACTATACAGGATTTACCCTATTATACTTTATCGACACAAATTGATAGGTGAAACAACAAACAGCCACCCACAAATAGTCTATAAACAAAGCATCAGGCTGTCTTTTCAGGGGAGCCCATGTCTTATTAAGGGGAGCCGAGCGCCCCCTAGCTCCCCCGTAGTTCGCACCCTGCGTAGCAGGGAAAGACGAACATTCAATACCAGACAAAGAACTCAGAACATGACTCACTATAAATACACCTGACTTGACGAGAGGATGACGAGACACACCTGGAACTAATGAACAATCAAACACATGGGAAAACTAGGTCAGGGCAGGCACATGGAGAGGGAAAAACACACAGACAGAGTCCAGGGGCCTGACAAGGACATGCTACAGAATAAACTTAAGTTACAATTTGATTGACATAATGATGATACAATTATCTCCTTCTTGTTATTTTGGTGGAAAATTAGCAAAAATGTATACACTGTATTTGTGAATAATATTTTCTCAAAAAAAAAAAAAAAGCAGAATTATGCCAATGATTTAATGCTGGGGTTCACAAGTGTTTTGGTCAGCTGATCGCCTTAGGCATAAAATATTTACTTGAGATTAATATTTCAATAATTTAACAACACATTTGAATATTATCTTATTCAGTTAGAAAGATAAAATCTTAAATGATTCTTTTATTTATTTGTTTTATTTTGATTGTTTTTATTTATTAAATGTTTTTAAGGCCTGCAAAATGTATTTAATTTGACAATATATTCTAATTTATTTTGATGTGTGCACCCCTATATTTGTTTTAATTTTACATTCAATGCATTTACTTATTAGCAGTGTGCTGTAAAAATAGTGTACTCTATGTAAAAGCACAAATCTTATTGGTCAACTTTATTTGCATTCAAGTTAAAAATCTCCTTCCACCGCTTTGTTCCTGGTGTTAACAGGCATTAAGCTTGATTTATTTCCATGCAACAGGTCCTTTTCAGTCAATAGATTTAAAATTCTGATTCAACTTTTCATTTGCTTCATCACTCAAATGTTCACATAAGGCTCTAAGTGTCTTTATTCATACACTAAAACATTGTATTAAAATATATGCAGGTAAATATAACTGTTTATGACCATTCAATTATATTAATTATATTATTATATTAAAGCTTATAGTTTCTATAGTTACTGATTCATATAAATGAAAACAATTAGCACATTCTTATTTGTCTTCATTCAGTGATCAGTGTGGAAAATGTGCCATTATTTTTTAAGCAAATACTACTTATCTAGTAAATCTTATTATCTTATAAATGTATTGAGATGCAGTATGTATCACCAAATGGTTGAGAAATCATCTAATAAACCTAGCATATTGTTGACAAATTGCTTTTGTTACTCTATTGCAAGTTGCTTTAAAAGTGTCAGCCCTAGTTGTTATAAAGAAAAATAACGAAAGTAATGAATATATATATATTTTTACATCTAAAAAAAAATGTGCCTAACATTTCATCCACATATCAAAGAGTGCAGCTTACAGCTTATCAGCTCCCAGCATACACCGGGAGGCAACAGTCCAACCCACACCTCTCATGTATCCTTTTGAAACAAAGAGGTTATATTGTGTCTCAATAAGTGGGGAATATTACACAGCCATGTTATCTGAGAGAATTATTACATTCTGACATTTAACTATATCAATGCTTACTCGGTGCTTTGTGCCGAAATATTTGGCTTAGTCATCCCCCAGCTTTTAAAAGGTTCAGTTTCAAAACAATGGACCATTTAAGTCCACATTTTGGATTTGCTGCTGAATTTTCTATCCTCCTCTCCTGCTGTGAGCCCATGGTTCAGTAAAAGGTAAGAAATAGGAATGCCCACTCATTGAAAAGCACTGATTTTACAACATGTTTTTTGGCATCTCAAATGTAGTCCCCACTGAAGTAATGGTTTACAATTGTATGGCAAATGACTACTGTTCACCAAACAACGTCCTCTCTCCTCCATACAATTAATTGACACCCTGAGGGACCACTTTCTCTCCCAGCATGCAAGGTATCGATCTTTAAATATTTACCTTGAAAACATCTGTAGGGTCAAGCCATGACTCTCCCTAAGCATGAAATATTCACCATTCCTCAATAATTAATGACTCTGTCCTTGCATCGGCCTAGCATGAATGGGGCTCTATGGACGGTGTTGTGCATGCTTTATTGGTTGGTGGTGCCTGGGTATTGTCTGGGCTGTGACAAAGTGCTGGCTCAGGTTAATTGGACCCTGGGCATTGGCAGTTGAAGGATTGAGAGAGAAAGCAGGAAAGATTTTGTGTCAAAGAATCCTTGCTTCCTCCAGGCCAAGAAACAGAGCTTCTTCAGACCAGGAATCAGAGGGACATAGTGGTTAAGGAGCTTGGTGGTCTTGGTTTTAGGAGAGTCAGCTTTCTAAGGTAATATTATTGATCTGTTCCTTCACTGAATCATCTGCAATGTCACGGCCGCCAACTCTTAATTGGGCACAGAAATGAATAAGACTTGTGCGACAAATCCCCTGTAAAGCCTTTCACATTCTGTCAACTGCACATCAGTGGTTATGCGATGGGGATCATTTGCTTACAAGCAAAATTGTGCTTTAGAATCTGTCCTGCTGTTCCTCCAAGTTGCTCCAGACTTAAGGACACCATAACACACAGACTGGCAACGCTGGACTGGCATGCCAAAATGCCTGTGCACGTATTAGTCAATTATAGTGTAGTACTGTAGTCTTCCACAGTCATACTTATCCTGTTTTTTTTTAAATAACATTTTGAACCCTCCCTCATTTTTATCCTGTAGATTTGCTCTGACATTCATTGCATGAGCCATACACAGATCTGAGCTGGCTTGCACAGAGCTCATGCATGTATGGCCTTTAGAGCGTCAGTGGTTCTGAAGGCAGAAGCAAAACCTTTGTGGCTGGGACACAGGCTCATTACACAACAAAGCAGAGCTCCCTGCTCCCCGTCACGAAGAATAAACAGCAACAACACTTCAGTTGCCACTCTTATCTGGACTGATAAAAAAGGACCAATGAGGCTGATTCTATTCTCTAGCTCTAGCTCATTCTGGCTCTGTCACATGAAGCATACAAACCTTTCTCAAAGCATAATTTTTTTTTGTTTCCTGACAACTGACCTTCAATCTCAGATGTCATATTGCAAATATTTTATTTATTTATGTATGTATGTATGTGTTTATTTATTTATTTATTTATTTATGTTTTAATAAAAAAAAAATCTAAAGGAAGACTAACATGGATCATTAAATGCACATTTGGTGAGAAATGATTCTTCGATCTGTTAAATAAAGGAAGCATATATTGCATGAATCTGTATATCATGTATAAAGGTTTACAGTTACTAATGTCAGAACTGTACATTTAAAGGCTTGAGTGTGTATTGAAGCTCCAGATTTCAATGGAGAGCTTCCAAATCACCTAAATCTCTACTATTTTCATTTACAATCATTATTGTGAAAGTAATTATTTTGGTTAAATCACAGTATAACATTTGCTTGTTTGTAATTAAAGGACTCGTTTAATTGAAGTTCAAATGTTATGGAATACTTTCTAAATAATCTGTATGCTCTTTCTGTTCACAGTGACCATCATAAAAGCATAAAACACATCACAAAAAGCACCAATAGTAGTTCATAAGACTTGTGCACTATATTTCGAGACTTCTGATGCCATAATAATAATGTTGTGTTAGGAACTGATAGTAATATAATAAAAATAAAAAAAGAACAATCATTGTGACGACATGCTATAATTATTTCTGCACAATATTATGCAGCTCTCAAACCAAATATAGTGCCAAGCCACATTTGATGTAATTGATATTCAACCTGTGCCAGCTAAAGTATCATATTTGATTTAAGAGCTGTATAATGATGTGGGCTACATTTGGTGCTTTTATTTTGTCCTTTTTGGAGCTTGACAGCCTGTGAACACTATAAATTTGTTATATGGAACAGAGATGCATTAAGATTCTTCAAAATTCTCCTTTTGTGTTACAAATAACAGCATTTGTGCTCAGAACAAGTTAACAATGACAGATTTGTTTGTTTGTTTATTTATTTATTTATTCATTTATTTATTTTTAGTAAATGCTTCCTTTAACATTTGACTGTTTTATGTTATATCTTTATTAAAAAGTGTTGTTTCCATACATATTAAATAGTATTGAAACAGAAATGTTTTTGCAGCAACAACAAAATACTATTCAGACAGCACTTATCCTTGATCTGCAATAAAAATAAAAGTTTAACTGCTTTTATGCACAGAATAAAAAAAAAAAAAAGCAAACTTTAATTATGGCAATCTTTCTATAAAAAGTCAATCAATCGATGCTCTTTAATGTGACTTCCAAACAGTTTAATCAAAATTCAAATAATAAAGAACATAGTTAAAAGGTGCTTTAGGTGTTATGTAGTCATAGCTTAGCTGCTGTATACAATAATAGAGTCACCACAAAAAACTTCAGAACAACATGTGCTGATCTATTTAACAGACTCTACAGTGGTTCTTTCCTCAGGATAACAAACCAACTCAGTCTGCTTGGAGCAAAAACGTCTCCTTTTTATGCTAAACATATTTTATTTACCTGGCAGTCAAATGCTCTGAAATATGTTTCAGCAGAACCACATAATTTACTGATTCAGGGTTATAATTCAGACTCCATCCCCTGGAGCTCTTGACAATACAATAAATAAAACTCTTGATATGCGGTATTATAGAGAGAGAGAGAGAGAGAGAGAGAGAGAGAGAGAGAGTGTGGGGGGGTAGGGGAGGGAATTAAATTAAACACTCATATGACCTATTTTTAAACTAGTGTTCTGTGGCACCATGCAAGGACACGAGTCCTGAGGGTTTATGGAAAATAAACAGATGTCACTATATTAAACAACTCAGTCAGAATTTGATACATTTCCGTTGCAGGCTTATGCTGTTTTAAAGCTTTTGACCCCAGATAAAACAGGGTCAGATTACTGATGAGGAAAACAAAGACATTTCTTGCCCTGTCCTTTATGAAAGATTCATTTAATTCTGTGGCTTTGATATTTGACTACAATCAAGACTTTTCTTTTTTTATTATTTCTCTCTCATCTTTTGCTTTGTACTCTTTGATTTTTCATCCTCTGTCTCCTATTTCTGTCTCTGTTCATTTGTTAATTAGTCCAGGTTTCTGCAGTAAAATTAATGATTACTCTCCATTTATCCAGAGTAAAGAACCCATAGGCACACATTTACAAATCTAACGTGATGGTAAACTGCAACAGAAATATGTGAAAAAATTTTGCGATCAAGGGAAAAAAATACAGCGGTTATTTTACAATTTAACCCTTGTATGGTGTACCTTTAATCTGTTCTACTATTGTCTGGGCCTGCTATTAGTATGTGTATGTGTGTTTATGTGTGTGTGTGTGTGTGAGAGAGAGTCTGTAAGAGTGTGAGTGTAAGTGTGAGTTTTGTGCTTCTGACCCCGATATTCCCGCACAAGGTCGTAGCACTTTAATACATAAATGTGATCTAACAAAGGTAAAGGGCACATTTTGACCATATATGCTGTTTATATTGCTCGTAATAGGGATGAAGTAGACATCTGTTGAGTATTTTAACATGTGTTGAATTAAAAACCCAAAACTGCAGCGGGACCACCAGACCCACGAACACTGCCTGAGTAACAAAAATATGAACACCACACAAGGGTTAAAATAACTATTGTTTCTATTGTAATATATTTTAAAATGTAATTTATTTCTGTGATACAAAGCTGAATTTTCAGCAGCCATTAATTACTCCAGTCGACAGTGTCACATGATCCTTCAGAAATCATTCTAATATTTAATGTTCAATATTTTTTTTCAAATTATTATGATCTATTATATTATAAATGTTTTATTATTATCAGTTATTAAAACCAATTGTGCTGCTATATAGTTTTTGTAAGAAATGCATTTAAATGTATTTGAAATGGAAATTATTTGTAAAAATATAAAACTGTCATTTTTGATTGTCTATTGTCACATTTCTTAAAAAACAAAACAAAACAAAAAAACACCCCAAACTTTTAAACAGAAGTGTATTTATTATTATTATTATTATTATTATTATTAAAATGCCATTCAGGAAATTAATCTAATTTTAATGCCATATTTCATAGACATATTTTGTATGTGTGTATGTATATACATATTTACATTTACATTTAGTCATTTAGCAGACGCTTTTATCAATGTAAGCTTCTAGATGGCACATAACTCTGAAGTAAAAGAATTTAGGTAAATGGGTGAAGAGCCAGTGGTGGTTTTGTAGGCAAACATTAATGCCTTGAATTTAATGTGAGCAGCTACTGGTAGCCAGTGCAAACTGATGAACAGAGGTGTGACATGCGTACTTAGTTCTGAAAGAAAGGGCCTGATCTTCCTAATGCTGCATAAAGCAAATCTGCAGGACCGGGTAGTTTTAGCAACGTGGTCTGAGAAATTCAGCTTATCATCAATCAAAACTCCAAGGTTTCTAGCGGTTTTTGAAGGAGTTATGGTTGATGAGCCTAACTGGATGGTGAAATTTTGATAAA
>NW_015542780.1:22152-30821 GCF_001515605.1 Sinocyclocheilus anshuiensis
ATCTGAGAGGTAAGACTCAAACCACTGGTGTGCGGTTCCTGAGATGGCATTTTCCAATAGGGTTGACAGGAGAATCTGGTGGTTCACCATATTAAAAGCAGAAGACAGATACAGCAAAATAAGTATAGAAGATTTGGAGGCCGCTCTAGCCAGTCTTAGGGCTTCAACAACTGAAAGCAAGGCAGTCTCGGTTGAATGTTCACTTCTGAAGCCAGATTGGTTGATGTCCATGAGGTTGTTCTGTGTGAAGAAAGGCTAAGACTTGGTTGAACACAACTCGTTCAAGTGTTTTTGCAAGGAAAGGTAGAAGGGAAATCGGTCTGTAGTTCTCTAAAAGAGTTGGGTTAAGCTCAGGAGAAGGAAGCAAAGATGAAACCATAGCAGATAGTTGGGAGGGTGAGAGTGAGCGTATGTTACGTCGAAAAGTGACATGTGTAGGGGTATGTGTTGTGTCAGGAACCATGTTGAGGTTAAGAGGGAGGGGTGAAGACATTAGCAGAGAATGAAGAGAGGAGTGATCGATATACATTAAGGTCAGTAGGATTTTATGATTTGCGCCATACTTTTTCTGCAGCTCTGAGCTTAGAACGATGCTCACAGAGAACATTAGATAGCCAAGGGGTAGAAGACGTGGTACGAGCTGGCCTGGAAGACAAGGGGCAGACAGTAGAGGCAAGAACATGTGGAAGTCTGCAGCCTGAGGTTTATCTAGGTGGATGTTGAAGTCTCCAAGCATAACTAGTGGAGTACCATCCTCAGAAAAGTTTGAGAGCAGCACATCTAATTATTCCACAAAGTTACCTAGTTGTCCTGGGGGTCGATAAACAACTATAAAATGGATTTTAAGAGGGTGGGTAATAGTGACTGAATGTGATTCAAATGGGGAGTGGGCAAATTAGAAATTATTGGAGAGTGCTGCAGGTGTAGCATTGTCCTCTGGTTTGATCCACGTCTCTGTCAGGGCCATGAGGTTTAGTCTCAAATTACTTGTAATAGAAGTAATAAAATCTGATTTGTTTACAGCAGACTGGCAATTCCAGAGACCAATAGAAAAAGAACTTTGGTAAAGGAGATGGTAAAGGATTAAATTCCCAATCATTAGAGATAAGCAGACCAGTATCTCCACCTCTTCCAGTCAAACTCCCTTGCCGGTTTCCCTGCTCGGTGGAGCCGAACGGTAGAGTCGATGGTCTTTACACTCTTCGGTCTTCACACTAGTGCTGCCGCGGTATACTAAGCTTTTTTATATTCGTCTAACAAAACTCAAATTGAATTCAGCTGGACACACTTTCCTGTTTATCACAACAAATGGCCAAGCAAAGTGCACAACACTGACAAGGTACGCGATACAGTATGAAACCAAAACGCGATTTCAGCACGTCTCCACAGTAAACATAACAAGCGTTTCCTAGCAACGACAACTGCGCTAAACACTGAGACAAGAAATAAATACACTTACAAGCTGCTTTTAACTTCTGCCGATTGACTGCTTCTCACAAAGAGTATTTCTTTACACTGTGTTTTGCTGGAGCTTGAACACACTTTCCTGTTTATCACAACAAATGGCCAAGCAAAGCGCACGACACTGACAAGGTACGTGATACAGTATTTGACCAAACGCGATTTCAGCACGTCTCCACACAGTAAACAAAACAAGCGTTTCCTAGCAACGACAACTATATATATATGTTTATGATAAACAACATTGATGGAAAACTCCTTCTGACCCCATGCTCATTCTATATGTCCATAACAGCTTCACTACATTTGAAGTGTTCCAGTAAAATTATTTTGCATATGATTGTCCCTTACATATATTGCCACTTCATAGCACCCATCTAAAAATTCATTTACAGCCACTTAGAACAAATGGAGAATTCTTGGGACTGAACAAGTGATTACAGAGCATGGGGTTGGCCATGAATAATTTCCTTTAAATGAGCTCTCAGAGGAGAAAGTAGGAGCCTCTCTTCCATTCTCTGGCACTAAAGTGCAATCTCCTGGCATGCTACGGTGTGCTGAAATCACATCCTTGGTGTGTGTGTGAAAGAGAGTGAGCGATAGACTGACTCTTCTGCATGATAATTTGAGAGGAAAAAGGGGCTGCGTCATTAATGCATGTCATTTTGTGTGCGAGAGGGAAGGCGCGCTGAGAGTCTAATGAGATCTGAGGCTGATATTTGGAGACCTGTCCCGTCCTCAAGGTGGGACGAGGGCCACAATGCTAATGCCTGTGTAATTAGCAGGCGGGTGCTGTAAGAACGCAGTTAGACATGGTCAGTAACCATCACATTCACACCATAAGACAAGACAGACCATCCCTCAAATCTCACAGAATTTTGTGAAAGGTTTCAAACATTATATTAGGCTAAAACTTTATAATGACTAATTTTAATTATTGCTAAACATTAAATTACCCTTATCGGTAGGCCTAGTTTATACATTCACATATGATTATATATGAAAGTACATTATATATCAGAGCATGGCTGAGGGGATTTGCTCTCATTCAGACATGAGCAACAGTAAAGTCAAGAACTGATTTTGGGTGATGGGGTCTGACTTGCAGTTGGCCTTTATCCCAAGGGTGCTTAGTGGGGTTCATGTCTGGGGGTTCTTGCATACCAGACTAAATCATTCCTTTATGGATATCGCTCTGTGCATGGGGCAGTGTCATTGTGCTCTGCCCAAACTGTGGGCACACAATTCTCTAGAATGTCATTATTTTCTAGAATGCAATGTCATAGTATTAATATTTATGGAAATAAGGGGCCTAGAATAACTCATTATAAGGGGGTATCCACATACTCTTATTCATGTAGTGTAAATTAATAGTTTAATGATTAGCTGAATTAAATTTATCTGAATTAAAATTAAAATATGATTTATTAAACATGATTGTACTAAGGTTTGCTAATATTATATTATATATTATTGTCACCAAACAGAAGGAAACCACAAATGGAGTAACTGGTAAGTACAATTGTGTTTTTTAGCAACAGGAATGGGGTGGAGAGTCAGCAGGTGAGTCTCTACTTTACTGGTGATATCATCAACTTAGCTTGGTGAGCTAACAGGCTCTTTCTCCTTTTCACAGCTTTCCCAAGACGTGCTTAGCAGAGGATTTAGAAGATCAGGATCGCCAGGTAAGTATCCGATGGTGATAGAGTCAGGTAAGTCTCTGGTAGCAACTTCACGACCAGACAAAGGATGGTGGGGAGTGAAGGTGGCTTTATACTGGTTTTGATTACATGGTGACAGGTGCGGGGAATCAGAACTCAGGTGTGATTGTGCAGGATGAGTGCTGGGACCTGACGAGGATAGTGTTTCCCTGACAGTACCCCCTCCTCCACGGGCGGCTCCCGACACCCGCTGCTGGCGACGAGTACGGCCGCGTCCTCTGGGTGCTGGTTTATCTGGGTGGAGCTGATGGAAGTCAAACAGCAGAGAGGGGTCAAGCATATTGTCTCGAGGCACCCAGGATGGAGTTAACTCTGTAGATAGAATCCTCGTTAGCGATCTCTGGAGGAGGAGCCACGTTGGACTCGTCAGGTCCTGTGGAAGAAGGAGAGACAGTGTTAGTGTATGGCTTCAGAAGGGATACGTGAAAGGTCGGTGTAATGCGGTAGGTGGGTGGGAGGTCCAGTTGGTACGTGACATTTATCTGCCTCCTGATGGTGAATGGAATGATGAAGTGGGGACTCAGCTTGTGGCAGGGCAGCCGGAGACGGATGTCCCACGTTGATAGCCATACCTTGTCACCAGGATGGTAAGGCGGTGCAGGTAGACGGCGGGCATTAGCGTGGGTCTTATGTCTCCTGACTGCCCGCTGGAGATGGATGCGTGTCGAGTCCCATACCCTCTCGCTCTCCCTGAACCAGAAGTCCACGGCTGGGACTTCCGAGGGTTCTCCATCCCAGGGAAATAAGGGGTGTTGGTAGCAGAGTACGCACTGGAATGGGGTGAGACCAGTGGAGTGCTGGCAGAATGAGTTTTGAGTGTACTCAGCCCATGAAAGGAAGCAACTCCAGCTGTGCTGGTTCTGGTGGCAGTAACTACGAAGGTACCTCCCAATGTCTTGGATCTTCCACTCAGTCTGGCCGTTGGATTGAGGGTGATATCCAGAGGTGAGACTAACGGAGACTCCTAGGAGGCGGAAGAAGGCTCGCCTGACCCTTGAGATGAACTGTGGCCCACGATCAGAGACGATGTCTTCTGGGATGCCAAAGTTTCGGAAGATGTGAGTAAATAGCAATTTTGCGGTTTGCATGGAGGTAGGTAGTCCGGGGAGTGGGATCAGTTTATAGGCCTTGGAGAACCGGTCGATGACAACCAGGATGCAGGAGTAGGTGTCGGACCTAGGCAGGTCAGTGATATGGTCAACTCCAATGTGGAACCAGAGTTGACGAGGTAGAGGTAATGGAACCAGTTTTCCATGAGGAAGGTGACGGGGTGTTTTTGATATGGCGCAGACTGAGCAACCTTTGATGAATGGGGAGACATCCCGTCCCATGTTCTGCCACCAATACCTGCTTTGGAGAATCGCGAGGGTACGCTCGCTGCCTGGATGTCCAGAGCACAGAGACGAATGGAACGAGTCCAGAAGGGTGAAGGCGGAGAGTCGATGGAACGCAAGTTTTCCCTTCTGGACCTCCAGGTGGAGCAGGTTCCGTGAGTGTGGCTTGTTGAATGTCTTCATCCAGAGACCATTCAATGGGACTTACGATGAGGGCTGGAGGGAGTATGGTTTCTGCGGGTGTAGTGTCTTGCAAGGGTTGGTGGAGATGAGAGAGAATGTCAGGACGGGAATTCTGGGTCCCGGGTTGGTAGGTGACCATAAAATTAAAATGAGTGAAGAAGAGCGCCCAACTGGCCTGTTGAGGATTCAGATGTTTTGCATCTCATAAGTACTCTAGATTCCGGTGGTCAGTAATGACCTGGAAAGGATGGATGGCTCCCTCTAGTCAGCGTCTCCATTCCTCCAGTGCAAGCTAGATAGCCAACAACCCACGATTACAGATGTCGTAGTTTTGCTCCACCGGGGATAGCTTGCGGGAGAAGCATGCACAGGGATGTAACTTAGGAGGCTCTCCACTATACTGAGATAGCACCGCTCCGACACCCATGGTCAATGCGTCGACCTCCACGATGAACGGCCTCTGAGGATCGGGGTGAATAAGAGTGGGAATGGTGCAGAAGGCTTCTCGCAGCTGGTCAAAGCTTCGTCGGGCCTCCGGGGGCCAGGACAGAGTTTTAGGTTTATTACGAATCAAGGAGGTGAGTGGTGCAGTGATCATACTGAAGGATTGGATGAACCAGCGATAGAAGTTGGTGAAACATAGAAAGCGCTGTAATTCTTTAACTGATGAAGGTAAAGGCCAGTTATGAATGGCTTAGAGCTTGTTATTGTCCAGCTGTACTCCTTGAGGGGAGATGACGTACCCGAGGAACTGGATGGTCCGGTGGAACTCGCACTTCTCCAGCTTGAGGTATAGGTGGTGTTCTCTCAGCTTCTGAAGGACCTGCTCCAAGTGGCGGCGATGTTCTGCCAGGTCCCGGGAGTAGATGAGGATGTCGATGTAGACAATGACGAATCAGTGGAGAAACTCCCGGAACACCTCATTCATGAATCCCTGGAAGACAGACGGTGAGTTGACTAACCCATATGGCATCACACGTTACTCATAGTGGCCAGTAGGTGTAATGAAGACCGTCTTCCATTCGTCGCCAGGGCGAATTCAAATGAGGTTGTATGCGCTTGGCAGGTCCAGTTTGGAGAAGATGTGAGCCCCACAGAGTTCCTTGAGGGCAGTCGGAACCAGGGGTAAAGGATACGGGTACTTGACAGTCTGTGAATTCAGGGTCTGGTAGTCAATGCATGGTCGTAAGCCTCCATCCTTTTTGCTGACGAAGAAGCTGCTTGATGCAGCGAACGAGGTGGATGGACTGATGAAGCCTTGACGGAGAGCCTCCTTGATATATTCCTCCATTTCAGCTTGCTCCGGGATGGACAGAGGATACACTCTACCTTTCGGGAGTTTTGCTCCAGGCAGCAGGTCGATAGCACAGTCCCATGGCCAATACGGTGGTAACTTGGTGGCAGCCCGCTTACTGAAGACGTCCTGGAACGCCCAGTACTCTGGTGGTATGCAGGTCTTCTCCACTGGTTCGGGGCTCTCCACACTGGTAGAACAAATCGGGATCTGAGAACTGGTCAACTGAGAGATTTGGGGCAGGCAATTTTTGAAACAGTATTCACTCCACCGTAGGACCTCGTTGCTCTTCCAGTCCAAGTGAGGAGAATGTTGGTTGAGCTATGGGCATCCCAGGACCACATCCACGGTGGATTGCTCCAGCAGCAGAAAGGAGAGGATTTCCTCGTGCAGTAACCTGACACGGAGCGTGATGTTGGGGGAGCGGTACCTAACCTTGCCCTGGCCCAGAGGCTTTCCTTAAATGGTGATGATGTTTAATATCTGGGAGTGAGGTTATCTTTTCAACTGCAGACAATTCATCAGGTTTACTGAAATGAAGTTCCCCGAGGACCTGGAGTCGATGAGGGCTTGCGCTGAAATGGAAGTGTGAGGAGAAATTAATTGTATGGTCATACGAGATAGAGCACTGATTTGAGGGTTTAAATGGATGGTACTCACCGCTGGGCGGGGCGGACGAATAGGACAGGTATGGAGAAGGTGACTGCTTGACTCACAATACAGACAGAGGCCAGAGTTTATTCTTCTATCACGCTCTGTGCGGGTCAGGTGGTAAGAGTCGAGCTGCATCGGCTCCGTTGTTGGAGCTGATGGTGTGATTGAAGGCGATGGAGAGAGTGGCAGATCGTCTTCACAGGCAGTGAGATGTTGGGAAATACAAATAGCCTTCACGATGAAAGTCTCGAGAGCCATAGTGTCATCATAGATCACCTTCTGTCGGCAGATGCGAGGATTCAGTCCTTGCCGGAAAGCAGTGAGGAGCGCGGTCTCATTCCAACCACTCGAGGCAGCGAGAGTGCGAAATTGAACAGAATATTCCCACACCGAGCTTCCTCCCTGACGAAGCCGGAAAAATCGATCCTGAACAGACGTTTTAGGGTTTGACCACTGGAGACACGACCGTTAATATACTGTATCATCCCAGTCACATCAAGCAATCACCTTTATGAAGTGACAATTCTCATATTTTTAAACCTTTATACCCGTTAAGGCATATTAACGTATCTGCTTTTGAACTTTTTTTATACTTCTACAATCCATCGCCTCTCCAGAGAATATAACGGGCCAGGCCATGGGACTGGCAGAAGCAGATGCAGCGGTGGTGAGAGGTGCAAGTGCAGCGTTGACGGCTTGAACAAAGTCCTCGAGGGTGAGCGGGTTTGACGGCAGTGGATCCATTCCGTTGGAATCTTCTCTAGGTCTGGTCTTCTGTCACCGAACAGAAGGAGACCACAAATGGAGTAACTGGTAAGTGAAATGGGGTTTATTAGCAACAGGAATGGGGTGCAGAGGAATGGAGAGTCAGCAGGTGAGTCTCTACTCTACTGGTGAAATTGTCAACTTAGCTTGGTGAGCTAACAGGCTCTTTCTCCTTTTCACAGGTTTCCCAAGATGTGGTTAGCAGAGGATGAAGAAGATCGGGATTGGTAGGTAAGTACCTGATGGTGATAGAGTCAGGTAAGTCTGTGGTAGCAACTTCAAGACCACACAAAGGATGGTGAGGAGTGAAGGTAGATTTATACTGGTCTTGATTACATGGTGACAGGTGCGGGGAATCAGAACTCAGGTGACTGTGATCGTGCAGGATGAGTGCTGGGACCTGACGAGGCTGGTGTTTCCCTGACAATCATATTATATTATATATTAATCATTTATTTTAGATTACATTGTATGTGTTAATAATGTTTAAAGTAATTAAGATTAAAGCATATAATACTACAAATACAGCATAATGGGCTGTAATTACTACTGAAAGCGGTTAAACAACTGATGCATATAAAAAATACATTGCTGCTGGTTTGATGTGGGTATAATTCATTTTTGTTATTTAGTGAAATATGGTCAATATGCTGTCAGTAAATTATATTGAAGTTCAGCTAAGAAATGTAAGGGATAAAACTTAATAAAGTTGTTTAAGTGAATGTAGGGACTTAACTGTAATTTAAGTCGTTAATTCTATAAGGGAATTAATCATTCATTTTATTTCTAGCTCAGGCTTTGAAAGGACTCGAATCTGAAAATTCGACGTCTACCTGATTAGAACTGATTTCAAATTTCAATAGTTTACACCTTATCAACGGTCGTCCAGCGAGCCGTTAATGTTGACGGAGTTCTGAGGAAGCCCAAAGTTTTAGCAAGATATTCGCTACAGTTCTCTTACTGGCATCCTGAGAAAATCACAAGCAGAGATTTGGCTTATGTTTACTGCTTAAAATTTAGCTTGACACCAGTTCAGCAGAGATAAGATTTTGTTAGTTTACTTGCGTTCTGCTTGGGTTGACAGCTGAAAAGCCGAGTTGTTTCGTTGCTGACACGGCTTCCTGGATGGCTGCTGAGGGAACCCCGGAGCTTTCGGATTGGTCGCTGAGATGACGTTTGGATGGTGTCCTTTTGGGGAAGCCCTCTTGGAGTGGTTGGTTGCCGGGTTACAGTGGAGCTTCGGGTTCTTCTGAGAGG